>NC_057794.1:137754255-138054255 GCF_018294505.1 Triticum aestivum
CATGGGCGGCGGAGCCCGGGAGTCGGGCCGGGAGGGCCGGTGACGGGCTGCGCGGGCCGCGGTGGGTGCGGGCGGCGATGTGGGCGCGTGGCGCCACGTGGCTTCATGGGATTGGCCTGGGCGGATCGGGCGGACAATGTCCGTTGGCGGGGGAGTTTGTCCGGCGCACGCGAGGTGGCGGATCTAGGGTTTCGGGGGGAAGAAGAAGAAGAAAACGGAGGGGGTCTTTAAATAGACATAGGAGGAGCTAGGAGAGTCCAAATGAGGTGCGGTTTTCGGCCACGCGATCGTTATCGAACGCTCTAGATGATGGAGAAGGCTTAGGTGGGTTTTGGGCCAAATTGGAGGGGTGTTGGGCTGCAACACACACGAGGCCTTTTCGGTCCCTCGATTAACCGTTGGAGTATCAAACGAAGTCCAAATGGCACGAAACTTGACAGGCGGTCTACCGGTAGTAAACCAAGGCCGCTTGGCAAGTCTCGGTCCAATCCGGAAATGTTTAATCCCCACACACGAAAGAAAGGTAGAAATGTCCACGGGAGGAGAACGAAGCGCCGGAATGCAAAACGGACAACGGGGAAAATGCTTGAATGCATGAGATGAAACACGTATGAAAATGCAATGCACATGATGACATGATATGAGATGCATGACAACGACAACAACACACGGAGACAAAAACCCGAACCCGAGAAAATAAAATAACTAAATGCCGGAAACGGCAAGAGTTGGAGTACAAATTGGGAAAGTCATATCCGGGGTGTTACAACACTCCACCACTACGAAAGGATCTCGTCCCGAGATCTAGGACAGAAAGAACGCCGGGTACTCAGAACGGAGGTGATCCTCGCGTTCCCAGGTAGCTTCACGGTCGGAATGGTGTGACCACTTGACTTTGAGAAATTTGATTGACTTGTTGCGAGTCTTGCGTCCAGTCTCTTCAAGATTAGCAACTGGGTGCTCACGATAGGAGAGATCTTCTTGGAGCTCAATGTCCTCGAAGTTGACGGTGCGGTCAGGAGTGTTGAAGCACTTTCGAAGCTGAGAGACATGGAACACATCATGAACATTTGCAAAGTTTGAAGGAAGCTCGAGTTGATAGGCGAGGTTGCATCTCTTGCTGACAATCTTGAAAGGTCCCAGGTATCTAGGGGCAAGCTTCCCTTTGATACCGAAGCGACGAGTACCTTTCAAAGGAGAGACGCGGAGGTAAACATGATCTCCGATCTCGAAAGCCAAATCACGATGCTTACTATCATAGTAGCTCTTCTGGTGGGATTGGGCTGCTTTGAGGTTATCACGAATGACTTTGCACATTTCCTCTGCCTCTGTGATTAAGTCATTACCCAAAAGCTGACGTTCACCGGTTTCAGACCAGTTGAGAGGGGTACGACACTTCCTGCCATAAAGAATTTCGAATGGGGCCTTGCCCGAACTTGCTTGAAAACTGTTGTTGTAGGAGAATTCAGCATAAGGAAGACAATCCTCCCACTTCATGCCGAAGGAGATCACACAAGCCCTGAGCATATCTTCAAGAATCTGGTTGACACGCTCGACTTGACCGCTAGTTTGAGGATGGAAAGCTGTGCTGAAGCGGATGTTGGTGCCCATGGCCTTCTAAAAAGAATCCCAAAACTTTGAGGTAAAGATGCTGCCACGGTCTGAAGAGATCACTTGTGGAATACCGTGCAGAGAGACAATCTGAGAGGTATAGAGTTCCGCCAATTGAGCTGCAGTGATCGACTCTTTGATAGGCAGAAAATGAGCCACTTTGGTGAGTTTGTCGATGACAATGAATATAGCATCATTGCCACGTTTGGACTTTGGAAACCCAATCGAGGAGACCAGCTGGCCTTTGGTGTTCTGCCTTCACTCTTCTGCAGACATCATATTCATTCACGAATTGAGCAATCTCGCGCTTCATTCGGGTCCACCAATAAGCCTGCTTGAGGTCCTGATACATCTTCGTGCTCCCAGGGTGGATGGAGAGGAGAGAATTGTGAGCCTCGTTCATGATCACTTTACGAAGTTCACCTTTGGGCACAACAATACGATCCTCGAAGAAGAGAGTATCCTTGTCATCAAGGCGGTAGCACTTGTACTTGGGTTGACTCTTGGCAATCCCAATCTTCACCTTTTTCACCATAGCATCAAGAAGCTGGGCTTGGCGAATCTGGTCTTCCAAGGTAGGAGAGACTTGAAGGTTGGCGAGGAAACCTTGAGGAACAACTTGCAGATTAAGTTTGCGGAAAGCTTCACAAAGCTCGGGTTGATAAGGCTTAAGAATCAGACTGTTGCAATAAGCCTTTCTGCTCAATGCGTCAGCAATCACATTGGCCTTGCCTGGAGTATACTCGATACTCGGATTATACTCTTGAATCATTTTGACCCATCGAGTTTTCCTGAGGTTGAGATTAGGCTGAGTGAAGATGTACTTGAGACTCTTGTGATCAGTGAAAATGTCCACTTTTCTTCCCAATAAGAGATGTCTCCAAGTCAAAAGAGCATGCACAACTGCCGCCAACTCGAGATCATGAGTGGGGTAGTTCTTCTCATTGGGCTTCAACTGGCGAGAGGTATAAGCAACAACTTTCTTCTCTTGCATCAATACTGCGCCAAGACCTTGGAGAGAGGCATCACAAAAGACCTCGTACGGTTTGGATTCATCAGGCGGAGTTAGAACTGGAGCAGTGATCAATTTCTCTTTCAAGGTGTTGAAAGCAATGTCACACTCCCGAGACCAAACGTACTTGATGTGCTTCTGGAGGAGATTAGAGAGAGGCTTCGTGATCTTAGAAAATTTTTCAACGAATCTTCGGCAATAGCTTGCGAGACCGAGGAAGCTACGGAGTTGCTTCACATTCCGAGGAGGTTCCCAATTCACAATTGCAGACACCTTCTCAGGATTCACGGCAATGCCCTTGGCAGAGATGATATGACCAAGATAAAGAACCTCATTGAGCCAAAATTCGCACTTGGAGAACTTGGCGTAGAACTCATGTTCCCTGAGCTTATCGAGCACCAAACGCAAGTGCTTGGCATGATCTTCCTTGTTCTTGGAGAAAACCAGAATGTCGTCGAGATAGACCAAAACGAAGTCATTGGTGTAGGCGTTGAAGATGAAGTTCATCATGCGAGAGAACGTCGGAGGAGCGTTGACGAGGCCAAAAGACATGACAGTGTATTCATATGAACCATAGCTTGTCCTGAAAACCGTCTTGGGAATATCTTGCTCACGGATTCGAATCTGATGATAACCCATACGGAGATCAAGCTTGGAGAATACTTGGGCACCTTTGAGTTGTTCGAACAGCTCATTGATGTTGGGAAGTGGGTATTTGTTCTTGATGGTCTTCTTGTTCAATGGACGGTAATCAACACAAAGCCGGTCCGTTCCATCCTTCTTCTTCACAAAAAGAACACCACAACCCCACGGACAAGAACTAGGCCGAATGAGACCCATTTTCTCTTGAATATCGAGTTGCTCTTTATCTCCTTCAACCCTTCAGGTCCGAGCTTGTAAGGACGCTTGCACATAGGTTCTATGTCGGGCTCAAGATCAATAACGAATTCAACTGGCCGGTGCGGAGGCATTCCTGGAAGCTCTTCTAGAAAGACGTCTTGATATTCGCAAATGACTGGAATTTGCGAGATAGCATCCAGTTCACCCTTCTCATTGAGAGAAAACAGACGGATAGTATCATCACGAGCGGCAAAGACAATTACATCCTCAGACGAATGAGTCAATTGAATCTGCCTGGCTGCACAATCAAGCTTAGCCTTGTGCTTAGAAAGCCAATCCATTCCGAGAATAAGATCAATATCCGAGTCACCAAGAACCGTAGGAGAAGATAGAAACTTGTAGTCTCCCAAAGTGATAGTAACATCCGGAGCAATGGAGTTAGCATGCATGCGCCTACCGGGAGATACAACTGCTAATGGACTAGGCAAAATTTGCAAAGCCAAACCATGATTAGATGAAAACGGTCTTGAGATGAAACAATGCAATGCACCCGTGTCAAAAAGAACTTTTGCAGGATTATCGTTAACTGGAAGGTTACCCATGATGACATCTGATGAATCCTCTGCCTGAGCTGCATTCATCAAGTTGACCTTGGCGTGCTTGGGTTTATGCTTGACCACAACTGTACTTGCCGATCTAACAGGAGGAGGAGGAGGAAGATGCCTCCGGTTGAAACACTTGTTGGCATAGTGGCCCTTCTGTTGGCACTTGTTGCACGTGACCTCTGAAAGCGGACAGTGATATGGAGCACTCGATCTTGGAGCTTGAGACGAAGTCTTGTTTTGAAAGTCAGGGTTGGGTGGGTGGGAAGAACCAATACCACCTTTGCTCTTCTGCTGATACGGCTGACGGAACGGAGGAGGAGGAAGCCAATACTTTTGCTGCTTGGCCACTTGAGTAGAGGAAGAAGGACTAACATCTCTGACTCGCTTCTTGGAAGCATCACACCTCAACTGAGCAGCCTCTTGCTTCAGTGCCATGTTGTAGAACTCATCGTACCTCAAGGGCTCAAAGAGAACAAGAGCTAGCTGAATTTCTTCTCTGAGACCACCCCTGAACTGGTATATCATGCTCTTCTCATCAGGCACGTCCTGCTTAGCAAAGCGGGCGAGCTTCTGAAACAACTTGTTGTAGTCATAGACAGACAAAGAGCCTTGCTTCAGGTTGCGGAATTCCTCACGCTTGCTTTCAACCACGCTCTGGGGAATATGATGAGCTCGGAAATCTCGACGGAATTCATCCCAAGTGATAACACGTCCACCTCTGGAGTCCTTGTACTGCTGGAACCATTCTGCAGCTTGATCTTTGAGTTGGAAGGAAGCGAACTTAACAAAGTCCTCAGGCCTGACGTTACTGCACTCGAAATGCTTGCACAGATCCACAAGCCAATCGTCAGCATCGGTTGCCTCAACACAATTGCTGAAAGTCTTTGGCCCATTAGCAAGGAACTGGTTGAGTGTAGCAAAGTGATTCTGATTGTTGCCTTGGTTCCCTTGGTTGCCTTGATTGCGCTCTTGGAGAATTTGCATGATCAACTGTGTGTTTGCATTGGTTGCGGCCATCACAGCTTGCCATGCCTCCGGAGGAGGGGGAGGTGGTGGCGGATTAGGATTCGGAGTCGTGCGCGTTGGAGGAGCCATCCTGAAGAGGTTGACATCCATTAGCACATTGATAGACAAATATTGAAGCTGAATCCAACGGAATGAAAATTGCAACATATAGTCTTCACATCCGAACAAAACGAACGAATGCATTCCTCTTGAAATGGTCACATATCCATAATTGAGAAGCCACTTAGAATTAAGGTAGAGAAATAAATCAACAAGGTACGGATCAAGAACGAATAATCGGTAAGAAATCCCAATCTCAAACCAATATCCGTGGAAGAAGAACTAGAGCTACTAGAATTCCCACCTATGAAACTCCCGAACCTTTCCGGTTATGCAATCAGGTGTTGGGGATACAGGGGAAGCATAATATCTCACCCAAATCTAGCAAATCCTACATCCAGCTGTATCCATCCTTCAACACATAACCAACAAAACCTTCGGAAACCATCTACCTCAACCTTCGAAAAGCATCCGTTATACAAGTTATGGCGATACTCCCGAACTCCCGCCCCAGTACTGGGTGGCGTCGAGGTTATCTCACCAACGAACTGCATAAAAGAGATTTTCGATGTCGGCGTACTAAACTCAGGTATTCCAGAACTGCAACGATAAAATTATGACGACAACACCTCAGAGCTCAACTCCCCGGGACACTTCCACTAAACCCCTGACAGGAGGCACCAAGACAATGTTCTCATCATAAAACCATCGGAACGATTCCAAGATACCCGCGTGATCCTAAATTTTTTTAGTGAAATTTGAGAAGAGAAGAGTCAAAACTCTACGTCAGGATGCCTTACCAGAGCGATGAGGAGACTGGGAAGTAAAAAGAATTCCTAAACTCTCGATATATAATTCCTAAATGACTCAAAACATTTTTCTAGACACAACTCGGCCGCTAAAAACGATCAAGCAATGGGGCTCCTAAGGTCGGGGAAGGCTCTGATTACCAACTTGTAACACCCTCGATGCGACTATATCTCCCACGTGTCGAGGCACGACTTAGAGGCATAATCGCATTGAAGGCATATGTCGCAAGTTAGGTGATCTTCACAACATCCCATGTAATATAGATAATAAAAGGGGAGATAACATAGTTGTCTTACACTCGCCACGTCAATCAAGTACATAAATAACATTACATCAACCAAACACTCATGGCCCGACTACGGCGCCAAAATAAAAGATAACCCAACAAGCGACACGGTCCCGATCACCCCCAACTGGGCACCACTACTGATCATCAGGAAAGGAAACATAGTAACGTTGAGAGTCTTCGTCAAACTCCCACTTGAGCTCGAGTGCGTCTCCTGGAGCAGAATCATCAGGCCCTGCATCTGGTGTAATAGTAATCTATGAGCCACAGGGACTCAGCAATCTCGCACCCTCGCGATCAAGACTATTTAAGCTTATAGGTATGGCAAGGTAAATATATGTGGAGCTGCAGCAAGCGACTAGCAAATATGGTGGCTAACTTATTCGCAAAAGAGAGCGAGAAGAGGAGGCAAAGCGCGAGCGAGAAACTAGAGGACAACCTGCGCAAACATTACTCCAACACCGTGTCCACTTCCCGGACTCCGCCGAGAAGAGGCCATCACGGTAACACACTCGGTTGATTCATTTTAATTAAGTTAAGGTTCAAGTTATCTACAACCGGACATTAACAAATTCCCATCTGCCCATAACCGCGGGCATGGCTTTTGAAAGTTCAAAACCCTGCAGGGGAGTCCCAACTTAGCCCATGACAAGCTCTCACGGTCAACGAAGGAATAGACCTCCTCGCAAGACGTTCCGATCAGACTCAGTATCTCGGTTCTTCAAGACACTTCGATAGGTTAAAACAAGACCTGCAACACCGCCCGAATGTGCCAACAAATCCTGATAGGAGCTGCACATATCTCGTTCTCAGGGCACACTCAGATTATCTTAAGTATGGGTAGGCTAGCCCAAAGTTGCCCCTGGTGGCCACCGGCAGCTGACAGGTGGACCAACACTCAGAGGAGCACTGGCCCGGGGGGTTTAAAATAAGATGACCCTCGGGCTCCGGAAACCCAAGGGGAAAAGAGGCTAGGTGGCAAATGGTAAAACCAAGGTTGGGCATTGCTGGAAAAGCTTTAATCAAGGCGAACTATCAAGGGGTTCCCATTATAACCCAACCGCGTAAGGAACGCAAAATCCGGGAACATAACACCGATATGACGGAAACTAGGGCGGCAAGAGTGGAACAAAACACTAGGCGAGAGGCCGAGCCTTCCACCCTTTACCAAGTATATAGATGCGTTAAGATAACATGGCAATATAATGATATCCCAACAAGTAAATAAATGTTCCAACAAGGAACGGTCTCCAATCTTCACCTGCAACTAGCAACGCTATAAGAGGGGCTGAGCAAAGCGGTAACATAGCCAATCAACGGTTTACTAGGACATGGTGGGTTAGAGGTTTGACATGGCAATTTGGGAGGCTTGAAAGCAAGTGGTAGGCATCGTAGCATTGGCATAGCAAAAGAGCGAGCAAACTAGCATAACAAAGATAGTAGTGATTTCGAGGGTATGATCATCTTGCCTGCACAGTTGTCAGAGTTGACTGGATCCTCGAAAGCAAACTCAATGGGCTCCTCGTTAGCGAACTCGTCTCCCGGCTCTACCCAAACAAGACAAACAAGCAACAAGGACACAAATCAACCACGTGCAACTCAAACAACATGATGCAAAGATGATATGCTGTGCGGGATGCGATGCGGGATGCATATGCAAGATGTGACAGGAAATGCAAGAACCTGGCCCCAACTTGGAAATCCAAGTGTGCCACTGGAAAAAGAGAAGAAATAGCTTGAAAACGATATAAAGAACGCCGGAATCGGAGTTACGGTTTGGAAATGGCAAGCGATTCAAATATGACACCGGTCTGCGATTTACAGCAAGTAGGCATCTAAATGCAATGAGATGAACATGCTATAGCACCCAAACATGACAACAAAATACATGGCAGGGATGCATTCATGATGCCTAACAAAAGTCTAGCACTGAGCTACGGCCAATTCATCCATTAACAGGTTCAAACAAGCATGGCAAAAATGCATATGGCAAACAGATTTTAGACTTAGTGAAATCAACACCTGTCTGGAATTTCAGATCAAGTAGCTCTCTTCGGAGCAACAAAACTACATGATACCGGACCTGAACATGGCAAAGTAAAGTATGGCATGGAGATACTTAAAGAGCTTAACAAAATTCCCTTAGTGACCTTGAGCCAAAAGGGACCAGAAAATACAATTGCAAGCATGTGAACATAGCAAAACATAATCAGATCACAGACTTTGTGAAAATTGAAGCATGCTGAAAACAGATATCAAGTAGGCATGTTTACGAGCTCGATGCACTCAATACGGAGCAAGTCATCATAAGATAAGCATACATACATCAAGAATACACAAAATGCAAGCTAGACATGATAAGAACAATAGCATAGCATGCACGGATCAACTACAACATCATCGGCAAAATTGCAAACAAGTTGACAATCTGCCCAGATTCACAAAGTAGCAAAAGTAGAGCTCGATTGACTCAAGCTAGGGTGCTCCATAATTGCAAACAAGACAAGGATGGATAGAGCACTACAAGATTAACAAAACATCCTTACTGATCATCCTCAAAAGAGGCACGGATCACTAGGAAACAACATGAACATATGGCCATATGAGATAAACAGCTCAAGGACTTAGTGGAATTGCCAAGTCCCTGAAATCAGAATTACCAAGTGCACCACTTTGCAAGCTTGTGCTAGTCACCACACACATCACAAAAATACATGGGTTGCACCTCTGGAAAGATGGCAAAACCCTTAACAAAACATATGTAGAGCATCAGGGCATATCATGCACACATTAAACATGGCAAAAAATGACAAAAGCTAAATGGAGCAGCAGATCTGATAATTATCTCAAGTAGCTCTCTTCTGACAGCATTTCGGGCATCAAGATGAACTCAAATGAAAATGATGCAATGGAATGAAATGATGTACTCTTTGAGGTGAACATTTTGATATGCTATATGGCAAAAACGGAGCTACGGATGCAAAGATACAAGGCTATGAACATGAGCACATGGATCTGGAAATTCGGGGACTTAGACGAATTTTTAACCTCCGGATCTAGGGTTTGACCCGGGCACGCAAAACGAGGTTCGTCGCCGGGGCTTCGCCGGAGTTCGTCGCCAGAGTAGGAGGGAGAGGCCGAGAGGGGCCGGGGAGGCGCGGCCGGGCGCGGGACCCAAGGGGCGGCGAGGGGTGCGGCGGGCGAGGCGGCACGGCGGCTGGCGAGGCAGTGCGGCGGGCGAGGCAGCGCGGCGATGGTGCGGCGGCGGAGCGGCGGAGGCGGCGGCGCGGTGGTGCTAGGCGGCTCGGGGGCAGCATTGGAGGAGAGGGGCTGCGCGGGCAACGGCGCCCGGGAGTCGGGCCGGGAGGGCCGGTGACGGGTTGCGTGGGCCGCGGCGGGTGCGTGCGGCGATGTGGGCGCGCGGCGCCACGTGGCTTCGCGGGATTGGCCCGGGCGGATCGGGCGGACAATGTCCGTCGGCGGGGGAGTTTGTCCGGCGCGTGCGAGGTGGCAGATCTAGGGTTTCGGGGGGAAGAAGAAGAAGAAAACGGAGGGGGTCTTAAAATAGACATAGGAGAGCTAGGAGAGTCCAAATGAGGTGCGGTTTTTGGCCATGCGATCGTGATCGAACGCTCTAGATGATGGAGAAGGCTTAGGTGGGTTTTGGGCCAAATTGGAGGGGTGTTGGGCTGCAACACACATGAGGCCTTTTCGGTCCCTCGGTTAACCGTTGGAGTATCAAACGAAGTCCAAATGGCACGAAACTTGACAGGCGGTCTACCGGTAGTAAACCAAGGCCGCTTGGCAAGTCTTGGTCCAATCCGGAAATGTTTAATCCCCACACACGAAAGAAAGGTAGAAATGGCCACCGGAGGAGAACGAAGCGCCGGAATGCAAAACAGACAACGGGGAAAATGCTCGAATGCATGAGATGAAACATGTATGCAAATGCAATGCACATGATGACATGATATGAGATGCATGACAACGACAACAACACACGGATACAAAAACCCGAACCCAAGAAAATAAAATAACTAAACGCCGAAAACGGCAAGAGTTGGAGTACAAATTGGGAAAGTCATATCCGGGGTGTTACACTCTTGCTGCTAGAATTTACTTGTGGCATGTAAGTAGACAAGAGTAAACGCTTAGCAATGTAAGAAGAACTTTTCTTGCAAAGATCATCATTGATTGCTTTTAAGAACCCATGCTCTTGCGCAAGGTTGAGCTTTTCAAAGCGTAGCTTTTCATGAGTCTTTAAAAGTTCTCGATGATCTTTCAAGGTAGTTTCATGAGCTAACTTAAGAGTGTTTAGTTCTTTAGTTAGACGGTCAATCTCCTTCTTACCATCGCCATTCGTTTTATCTTGATTAGCATGATTAATAGCAAGTTCATCATAGTTTTCATCACTAGAGTTGTCAACAAGTAAATCATCATCACCTAGCAAATCATCTTCATCACTATTGAAATCAACATACTCAGGGTGTGATACCTTTGGGCCCTTAGCCGTGAAGCATCTTCCAATTCCTTCATTTGTTGAATCAAATGTGTCGTAGGAGTTGGTCAACACAAGTGCTAGACCGGCAACACCTTCATCCTGAGTATATTCCGAGTCGGAGTGATAACTTCTCTTGGAGTGATGGTCGGAGTCAGAGCTGGATACCCATTCACCAATGTGAGCTTGATGTCTTCGTTTTGTGTAGCTCCTTGATGACTTGTCCTTCCTTTCCGAATCCTTGCTTCTGTGAGAGGTTCTTCATTCGTAACAATCATCTCTACTACTTCTCTCTCTTGGAGGCGATTCTTCTCTTCTACTTCTCCTTTTGGGTGAATCTTCTCTTCTTTTGTAGGGAGCCGTACACTCATTGGAGTAGTGTCCGGGTCTTCCACAATTGTAGGAATTATGCTCACAACTAGAAGATCGTTTGTCATTGTAGGACCTTGACTTGGAACTTCTCTCTTTGCTTCTACTCTTGTAGAACTTGTTGAAGTTCTTCACCATTAGGCTCAATTCCTCATTGAAGGCTTGTTTCTTACTTGATGATGAGGAGCATGACATGAGGCTTTGGAAGCACCACCTCACTTGTTGTGAAGCTCTTCTTTATCCTTGAGTGACATCTCATGAGCAAAAATTCTTCCAATTACTTCTGTTGGCTTGAGATCTTTGTAGTTGGGCATCATTTGGATCAATGTGTACACGGTATCATATTTTCCATCAAAGGCTCTTAGGATCTTCTTGATGATGAATCTGCCGGTCATCTCTTCAATTCCTAAGCCGGCAATCTCATTTGTGATGAGAGCAAGCCTAGAGTACATTTTAGCGACACCTTCGCCATCCTTCATTTCGAACTTGTCAAGCTGACTTTGAAGCACATCCAATTTGGATTCCTTTACAGAGTCGGTACCTTCGTGCATATCAATCAATGTATCCCAAATTTCCTTTGGATTCTCAAGACGGCTTATTTTGTTGAATTCTTCGGGTCACAATCCGTTGAAGAGGATATCGCAAGCTTGAGCGTGGTATTGCAGCATCTTCAACTCTTCTGTGGTAGCTTCACGGTTCGGTTCTCTCCCATCAAAGAATTCACCTTGCAAGCCAATACACACAATAGCCCAAACGGCGGGGTTATGTCCAATAATATGCATTTTCATCTTATGCTTCCAACTAGCAAAATTTGTACCATCAAAGTAAGGACCTCTACGGTGGTAATTTCCCTCGCTAGATGCCATACTCTCCAAGGTTGTGAAACCAAGGCTATGATCACCAAAGCTATGGAAATCAAGGAAAATGGATACCAAAGCTCTGATACCACTTGTAGGATCGAAAGTATGTTTAGGGGGGGTGATTAGACTACTTGACCAAAAAAATCTAGCATTTTCCCAATTTTGTGTCTTGGCAGATTTTAGCAACTTATCACAAGTCAATCAATCAACCTACACATGCAGATCTAAGAGTATAGCTGCGGAATGTAAATCATTGCATATGAAGGTAAAGGGAGGAGTTTGGAGGGAGCAAACGTAATGTAGACATGGAGATTTTTGGCGTGGTTCTGATAGGTGGTGCTATCGTACTCCACGTTGATGGAGACTTCACCCCACGAAGGGTAACAGCTGCGAGAGTCCACGGAGGGCTCCACTCATGAAGGGTCCATGAAGAAGCAACCTTGTCTAACCCACCATGGCCATCGCCCACGAAGGACTTGCCTCACTTGGGTAGATCTTCACGAAGTAGGTGATCTCCTTGCCCTTACAAACTTCTTGGTTCAACTCCACAATCTTGACGGAGGCTCCCAAGTAACACCTAAGAAATCTAGGAGACACCAATCTCCAAAAGGTAATAGATGGTGTGTTGAGGATGAACTCCTTGCTCTTGTGCTTCAAATGATAGTCTTCCCAACACTCAACTCTCTCTCACAGATTTGGATTTGGTGGAAAGATGATTTGAGTGGAAAGCAACTTGGGGAACGCTAGAGATCAAGATTCTTGTGGTTGGAATGGAATATCTTGATCTCAACACATGAGTAGGTGGTTCTCTCTTAGAAAATGAATGGTGAAAGTGTAGGCACATTCTGATGGCTTTCTCCACGAGTGGAGGAAGGGTGGAGGGGTATATATAGCCTCCACACAAAATCTAACCGTTACACACAATTTACTAAACTCGGTGAGACCGAATCATAAAACTCGGTCGGACCGATTCGGTTCAATATGTGAACATTAGTCTTTTCGGCGGGACCGACATGTCAACTCGGTGGGACCGATTTCATTAGGGTTAGGGCATAACGTAATCTCGGTGAGACCGATCACACAAACTTGGTAAGACCGATTCCTGTAATAGGCAAACAGAGAGTTGGTCAGGCAAACTCCATGGGACCGATCGCTCATTTCAGTGAGACCAAAATGTTACGAAAGGGAAACAGAAAGTTTGCATTGCAAACTCGGTGGGACCGATCGCTCATCTTGGTTAGACCGAAACGTTAAGAAGGGAAATAGAGAGTTTGCAATCCCATATTGGTGAGACCGAACTGATTAGGGTTTCTGGCTATGGCTATGTCTAGTGAACTCGGTGGCGCCAGAAAGATCAAATCGGTGGGGCCGAGTTTGGCTTTTGGTTTGGGATATATGTGGATATGAGAAAGTGGTTGAGGGATTTTGGAGCATATCACTAAGCATTTTGAGCAAGCAATCCATTAAGAAACACCTCATACCATTTTAATAGTATTGGCTTTTCCTATGGACTCAATGTGATCTTGGATCACTAAAATGAAAATGTAGAGTCTTGAGCTTTTTGCCAATATGTGTCCTTAGCATTTTGAGGGGTCCACATTCCTAGTCCATGCCATGCCAATCATTGAACTTTCTGAAATGATCATCTTGAAAGAGGATTAGTTCAATGAGCTATATGTTGTTAGGAATTACCAAAACCACCCAGGGATAGTTGCACTTTCAGTTGAGCTTGCAGGGCAACATTCCGTAGCCGCATGATTGTCTGTTGGATTAGTAGCTGACTCGGGGGGGGGGGGGGGGGCGCACTTCAGGAGGGGTTTCAAGCCTGGTTTCGACATCATGGTCATAGCGGTCACTTGGGCTTTATGGAAGCAACGCAACACCAGAGTGTTCCATCGGACTAATCAGCAGATGATTGCAACAGATCTGGCCTTCGCCATCATGCTGAGCTGAAAGAATGGAGGTCGGCGGGCTTGGGTGGTGGTGGTTTTACTGCGCTTTGTGAGAGTGTACGCATATGTTAGTTTTTAGGGTGTTTAAGGGTGTGCCCCTTTGATGGAAATTTGCTTCCATCCATAGGCTTCTTGTATATTGATTTGTGCTCTCTCTTCTATAAAATTAAGGTATGCCATTGGCATACTCTCGAAAAATAAAAAAAAATAAAAAATTTGTATCGATCTCGGGAAACGCGGGCACACTACGTTATGGAATGGAGGGAGTAGTATATGATTGAGTAGTAGTACTACCTCCTTTCCGGTTTATAGGGCTTATCTCAAAACTCCAGTTTCCCGTTTTATAAGTCTCATTTATATTGCTTCTCATCGCACGCTCATATATCGAGGTGCATTAAATCACTTAATGCAAGAAATAAAAGAAAGCCCACCAATGCATGTAAAAGTTCTTAGTTATTTGTTGGCCACACATGCATCCATTACAATTAATGCATTGGTAAACACAATTGTTTGAGAAAAACAAGTGCATTAATTGAGTACTTCTGCAAACTATCAAAATTATTTCACAACTCATCATCTACCTTGGTTGGTGAGATTTTTGAGTTGAGTCGTATAAACCAGTAAGGAGGAAGTATCACACAAAATAGTAGTATTCCAGCTTTACACAGCAGGGATTTCCAAGGAAAAGACACACAGAAGAGAAAGTACGACATGCATCAGAATCCAGTACCCATCGGGAAGATCGGTCTTGGGGACTTGGACCGCTGCTGGCTCGCGGACTACAGCGACTAGTTGACCATGGCGGCGTGTGACGCTCGGGACATAGCCGTGCCGCTAGTCAGCGCTCGCTGGTAGGCCTCGTCATCCTCCATGCTCGCCCCCTTCCAGCGCCAGGTGCACGAGACGGGGCATGTCATGCAACGTCATCTCGTGCTACCCAGTGAGCTCGAGGCCGTCCGAGCGCGCCTCGAAGCCCGAAAGAAGTAGGTTCGCTCCCTATCGCGCACGCGTGCTGCGGTACGGGCGCACCATGAACTGGGCGCTGCAGCCGTCCTCATCTTTGCAGGCAGCGACGACCCGCTACTCATGCAAGCTCCGTGCGCCGCTCAAATTGAATTCCCCGAAATCCATGTTGCTCCCGCTCTCGTCGTTGTCTGACACCGCCGGCTCCTCTGACGCGTCATCGACGAACATAAGGCGAAGGCAGAACTCCACGCCGCCGAGCTCGTCCAGGGCACCACACCTCGCGCTGACGCACTCCGCCGCCCTCCTTGGCTCCGTCGTGACCTCCGGGCGCGTCATTGGGTTGTTGAGCCTAGCCACGAGGTCTACGAGCGCCTGGTCCACGGCACCTCGGTGACCCAGGTCGCGGAGCAGCACGCGGCAGGAGACATCCTCCATCGTGTCGGCATCCACGGGGCCACCGCCGTAGTTGCTGCATTGCTCAATGAGCAGCCGGAATGTGACGTTGGGCTGTGATGAACTGCATGTATCCGCGGCCGGAATCTCGACGAGCAGGACCAGTGTCGGGGGTGTCGTGCGACATATGCCAAAGGATGGCTTATCTTGGTGGGGGAGAGTAATACGTCACCGGTGACTGGAAACGGGATAAGGCGTAGATAGGTACGCCGACGCACCTTACCCAGGTTCAGGGCTCTCCTAGGAGATAACACCCCTAGTCCTGCTCTGCGGGGTCTCCGCATGATCACTATCTCAACAAGTAGCTACAAGCTTGCTCCTTGAGCTGTTTGGCTAGAGGAGGAAGAATGGCAAGGCTAGATCTACTCCTCTCTCTCTCTATGTGTGTGTGTTATCTAAGAAGTTGAACCCTTTGCATCGGTGCCCGGGGGGTTTATATAGGCCTACCCCCTAGGGGTACAATGGTAATCCGGCTGGGTATAGGACCCAACCGTCAGTGTCTCTGGTGGGCGGCTTCTCCATCGGCTGCTTGGGCCTGCTGCCTGGTGGGTCCCACCGGCTGTCTCGTACTTGGCCGACAAGCCGCGCTTGCTGCTTGTGGGTCTTGCCGGCTACTTAGTATTGTGGCAGTACCACTAATGATGTGTTCTTTGTCGGGGGGAGCATGGCTACAGTGCCGCCGCTTGGCGGGCGTTGACTGTAGCCATTCCCCGTCTCTTTTGGTTAATGGTGCACAGACTTTAAGGGAAGGGGAGGGCCGCTTGCTAGGAGTCGGCCTCCCCCGCGCCAACTGGTCAGGGCTTGCCGTCTTCTGGCTTCCCTCAGACAGGTAGGGCCTGCCGCCTGCGGGCCGTATCGACAGCCCGTCGTGGGGGCACCGCACCCTAGGCCATAGGTGATGTCACGGGCTGCGTGGCAACAGTGCCGCGTTGGGCAAGGGATGTCCGCCCAGTACGCAACACTGTGGCCACACTTTGCCCTGGATTCGGGGGTGGCAGGCTGCAGTGTAGCCACGCCCCGTCTTGTCATCGTAATGAGGTGCTAACTTTGAGGGAGCGAAGGGCCGACTGCCAGGAGCCGGCCTCCCTTGAGGCTGCCAGCTAGGAGTCGGCCCACCTCATGACCGCCATCTGGGCTCTGCCGCCTTCTAGCAGCCGTCTGCTTGGAGCAGCCAGCCCAAAGAAGGCGGCTCTTCATCTCTGAGGCTTGAGGGGCGCGGCTGGCCCCGATGTCTTGAAATACCAAGGGGAGAAGTTGAGGCTACCTGTGGTCATTTACTCCGACAGTAGTCCCCGAAGCTGGTGGGGTGCCGCGGCTGAAAAAGGCGAGAAGGCCCAGCAGCTTCCTACTCCGAGTGGTCTGAAAGTATTGCTTCGTCTGTCTTCTGAAGTGCCCACAGTTAGGAGCCGGCCGTATTCAAGTAGGTCGCCTGGTGAATTCGAAATGTTTGCGATGAGCCTGGCGGCCCGCCAGCTGGATGGTTGGCCTGCCGCCCATTGCTTGCCCGCCACGTCATGCCGGCAGGCTGGGCCAGCCTGCCAGCCCACGCGCATGACGGGACATCGCCGCAGGTCGAGGCCCGCCACTACAGGGCTTCGGCACGCGCGCAGATCCGCTGCGGCCAAGGCGAGCGGTTGGGCTCCCACTGCAGTTAACACGCGCCTTTATTGGCGCGGCAATTATGGGGTCGTGGGGGGAGTGAGCGCAGTTAATCCCACACCCCCACGTTCACGCCTCCTCGACTACGCTGCCTGGAGCTATAAGTAGGGGGAGGAGGGGGCGGCAGATGCACGTGCGCCCTCCTCTCCCTTCTCCTTTCTTCTTCTTCTTCTTACTACTGCCACAACACCCCCGCCTCTCGCCGAAGTGCTGCTACAACCCATCGCCACCGAGCTTATCCTCCCCGCAGCATCACTGCTCCACCGCAGGCTCGCGCGTTCATTGCCGCGCCGTGCCTCAGTTGCGCTCAAGTTCTCATGGCGCGCGAACGGGCCGGTGCATGGGATGGCTCCAACGTCCATGAGGATCACCTCGCTTTCCTCCTCCAAACACGGTGGCTGTCCAGTGAGAACTATGTACGGGTACACGTTCCGCTCGAGACGGAGATCTGGCCTATGCCGGAGGATGGCAAACGCGTCATTTTCCGGCCGCATTTCCTTCGCGGCCTCTGCCTGCCGGCAAGAAATTTCTTCTGCTCTTTTCTCCAATTCTATCAACTCCAGCCGCACCACCTCACACCGAACACGATGGTGCTGCTGTCCGCCTTCGTTACACTCTGCGAGGGTTACCTTGACGCTCTCCCCACCCTCGAGCTCTGGGGGGGAGTTCTTCTACACCAAGCTCGGCACGGCTGCCAAGAAGGAGGCGGCTCAGTGCAGAGCCTTCATCGCGGTGTGACGTCCGGGCACCAGGAACTGCTTCCTGGCTATAAGCTTGACACAGTCGGTCAAGCTGTGGCAAAAATCTTATTTCTATGTCAAGAATGTCCACCCGACATTGGACTTCGTCAATCTGCCAGCTTATACAGGCGGCCCGCCGACTGAGCCCCGCACCAATTGGACATTCTGACCGAAGACGCTGTCAGCCGCCTCCTCCGCCGCCCTCACCTAGCTAAAGGTGATGAAGGAGTTGGAGGGCCTCAAGGCCTCGCACCTGCTGACCACCTTCGTGGCGCGCCGAGTGCTCTCTCTTCAATCCCAGCCTCACATGATCAGTCGGATGAGCGGGCATCGAGACCCGTGCCGGATGTGCACCAAGGAGATGCCGGATACAGAGGCGGCACGGCTGGTGAACCACATCTCGAACTGCAAACTCTCGGAGGTGGAGTGGCAGTTCGGCAAGCGGCCGTCGTCCCATGCACACCCGCTGCCCGCGGTGAGTCCTTAACTCTTTTTTCTCTTTATTTTCTGGGTTCTGCTTTGTCGCCTGATCAGTAGGTCACGATGCAGATCTTCACAACCTAGTCGGCAGCCAACGCCCTGGAGCAGAGTCATGAGTACCTATCGGATTGGGCAGTGAGTGACACAGACAACCCTGAGATGGGGGCGGGCACCCTGGAAGAAGACGACGCCACAGGTGGCGATGGCGGAGCAGGTGGCTCCGGAGGAGGTGGCGTCGAGGATTGGCCGGATGACGACGAGGAGGAGGCCGAGCCGTGCCGCCTGCATGTCGCCGACAAGGCGGGCACGGGCTCCTCAGCTGCGCCGACTGCACTAGGCGGCGTGCTGAAGCGCCGAGCCGGCTCATTGCTGTTCGGCAGCCAGCCGAAGAAGCCGAAGAAGCCGGCCGAAGAAGCCGACTGCGACCAGACGGTAGGAGGCCGCCACGAAGGCGGCCAGTTCCAAAGGGCCCTGAAGCAGCCTCTGATGGTGTCTGCGTAAGTGCTTGATTTCTCTTGCGTTTTCCTTTCGTCTTTCTGGCAAAAATAATCAGAGTTTCCTCTTGTCTTGCTTGATCAGGGCCCCGCTCACTCTTGAGCGGACCGCCTCTGCTTCCGTGATCGGGGCGGCAGAGGGCTACACCAACACCCGCCGCATGGACCCGCTTGCCGACCTCCAGTAGGCGATGAATAGGAACGTGCGGGAGGCGCGCGAGGAGCGAGAGGAGGTGGAGCAGCAGACAGCGGCGGCGACCAGGGCGACACAGGCGGACACGGGTGCGGCGGCCAAGGCCGAAGCCGACGCCGTGGCCAAGGCTCGGGCGGATGTCGCAGCCAAGTTCCAGGCAGACGCGGCCGCCAAGGCGCAAGCGGAAGAGGCCGCATGTGGCAAGGCTCCGCAACTCATCATCCCTCTGTGCGCCGTGCCACCGGCGCCAGAGTTTCAAGCATTGACTGGAGGAGCCAGCGACAAACAGCCGGTCGTGGAGAGGGGAGGGGCGACGTCATCATCTTGGGGGCGGAGGTGCCCCCGCAAGCGCCGACAGTCGAGGCCCATGGCAGTCGGCCTGACATGCCACTGGCGCCGCCGGTCAGTGGCGAGCTGGTGGTGGGGCCGACCCTCGTGGTCCGTACTCCAGTACCCCGGCGCGTGGCGAAGGCGACCTCAGCGCCACGGCCGCAGGAGATCAAGGCCGCAAGCTCGTCGGCCCCAGATGTAGAGGTCACTAGCGCCATCCCGACAGAATGGACGCCTGGGGGTGGGATGGGCGTGCTCAACAAGGCGGCGTGGGACGTTCAGGCCCGGCTTCAGGCCCACGCGCTGCCCTCCAGCAGTACACGAAGAGGTTCTTGTCGACGCGAGCGGCCATCCAGGTACGCTTCTTTGCTTTGTTTTTGATTCTTGCAATCTTCCGTGGGGGCGCGCCAGTGCACCCCCTGGGTGTAGCCCCCGAGTTCCAGGCTGACTGCTGAGCAGGCGGCTCAGAACTTACAGGTAAGTTCCTAGTGCTGACTTTTTCTTTTCTTCTGTTGTCTTCGTTGCAGGACTACCACAACATCCGCGCGGCCGCCTTCAACTCTCAGGTCTAGGAGCTGGCCAAGCAGACCGCCGCCTTGTCCGACAGCTGGAGTAGGCCTCCAACTTTTCTCTCTTGCGGGGGCGCGTTAGCACACCAGCTGGGTGTAGCCCCCGAGATTCGGGCTGACTGCTGAGCAGTTGGACCGGATCTCCCGGCAACCACTTCTCTTTTTTGGTCAACTTGTTGATTGTATTTTTTTCTTTTCCTTTGCAGGAGCCAACACCACCTTGCAACAGCAGCTGGGCAAAGCCCAAACTGCACTGCGCGCCAAGGAGGAGGAGTGCAGCAAGGCGGCCTAGGAGCGTGACCGCCTGGTTAAGGATCTGGCTGACCAGGCGGTCCAGCACAGGGTGGAGCTCCAGAAGGCGAAGGACGGCAAGGCCACCCTCCAGGCCAAGTTCGAGACTAACGGTCGGGCTGGGCCGAGAGGGAGAAAGCTCTGTCCGACGGCTACTGCGAGATCGAGGACATGCTCAATGGTGAGTTATCTTTTTCCTTTCTTTCTTCTTCCGACTGTCATATGAGCCGGCCTCCGGCTTCATGCTTCTTTTTCCTTCTTGCGCAGAGTACTTCCCTGGCCACTTGTTGCCGCCAGCCAAGCCATTGAAGCTCGCCGCGACGAGCGAAGACGAGCTTAGCATAAATCACGCCCAACGCCCCTCGGACCCTTGGCGAGCAGCTTCTCGCCATTCAAGCTCATCTCCAGACGGCTCATCGGGCGCTCCGCAGTCTGCAGCGTGTTGGAGCCCAGATTGTTTCCGCCCTCTGTCCAGGCATTCCAGCTCTGCGCACCCCCAATCGGACCGCCGACTGGTTAGAGGCGGCTGTCGGCCTCTTCGAGGCATGGAAGGGCTCTGCAGCCCGGGCAGGCGCGCGGCGGGCCTTGGAGTTTGTCAAGGCGTGGTATCCTGGGCTAAACCTAGCCTAGTTGGCCACGTTACGGTAGGAGGCCAGGGAAGAGTTGGCGGCGGCGGAGCCTGCGCTCACTCAACGCGCGGTGGCGATCACCGAGTACACCGACACCGGTGTCTTCCTCCCCGAGCTAGACGAGGAGGGCGCCGTGGTGCCGCCGAACTGGTTCAGGCTGAACCCGAACGGCGACGAGGACTCGGTGGAGGTAATTGCCTCCAGCGACGAGGGCGAGGACGAGGAAGGCGCGGATGGTGAAGACGACGCACCGGAGGATGGAGCGTACAACAGCCTCAGCTCGATCGAGCCACATGCGAGTGCGCCGACTGCCGCCGATGGCGACCAAGCCGAGACTTGCCAGACGCCCACTCCGCCAGCCGGCGGCACCGACTCCACCAACCTGCCGGACCCGCCTACTGCTCCTCTGGCCTAGGCGGCCGGTTTATTTTTCTTTTCCTGTATTGGTAGTCTTTCAAACAAACTTGTTAAATTTTGCGCAGTTCCACCCGCTGGGGGTGTATTCAAACTTTATTGAATGCCGGCCGAGGGCCTTTTGCTATGTAAATTAATTCTCGCATGAGTTATGCGTTGCCGAGTTCTAACTTGTCTAGCTTTTACGCTCTTTTGCCTTTTTCCTTTGCCGCCCTCCCTTGGTTGCTGCCTTGCCAGACGGCAGCCGCTCTGCGGTCTATGGCTAGGTGAAGTACTTAGCCATTTGGGAGGACAAGTACTTTGGCCGTTTAGAACATAGCAAGTTAAGTAAGAAGTCGGCCGGCCGGCTTCTTAGTAGCCGATCGGTGAGGCGAGGAGCTGGCTTGGCCTATGTGAATGCTTTTGTCCTTAGCCATTTTTCATCTGGGCACCATTTCCTGCCTTTAACTCTTGCCAGCCGAACAGTCACTCCGCGAGCTGTAGCCTATGGAAAGAGAGGGCTTAGATGCCGGCACATTACTTGTCCGACTGCATGTAGCACCGACATAGTACAAGGCGGCAAGCCCCCGGGCCGACTGGTCGAACCCGGTGCCAGGCAGAATAATGAAATAACACATTCATAGGCATGAAACTTATCATATAGATAAAAGGGTAGCCCCCGAGTGCTCCTCGAGGGCCCCGATGTCTTAGCTCTTTAATACAAAAGGTAGTGTGGTACATACTGCATCAACTGTAAAATCTTCGGAGGAGATTTGCATTCCATGGGGGCTCCGATTCTTTGCTAGAGTCGTCTCTCTTGCGCACTCTGGGCTTCTGTGCATCGATGAGGTAGTAGGAGTCGTTGCCCAAAGCTTTGCTGATGAAGAATGGGCCTTCCCAAGGGGCCGAGAGCTTGTGCTGGCCGGCTGTTCACTGGATCAGCCGAAGCACAAGGTCTCCCTCTTGGAAAGATCTTGGCTTGACCTTCCAACTACGGTAGCGGCGCAGACTCTGCTGGTAGATGGTGGACCGGCTGAGTGCCAACAACCGACCCTCTTCTAGCAGATCAACACCGTCTTCTTGTGCTTCTTTCGCCTCCGCCTCTGTGTACATGGTGACGCGAGGTGAGTGAAACTCGATGTCAGTTGGGATGACGGCCTCGGCCCCGTACACAAGGAAGAATGGAGTGAAGTTAGTTGAATTGTTCGGAGTGGTGCGGAGGCTCCTGAGGACGGCCTCCAGCTCATCGATCCAGCAGCCGGCCGAGCGCTCCAGCGGCTCGACCAGTCGGGGTTTGATGTCGGAGAGGATGAGGTCATTTGCTCACTTGACTTGGACGTTTGACTGTGGATGGGCAATAGACGCTAAGTCCAGTCGGACGCCCTACGTCGCATAGAAACGAGCCAAGGTGCCTTTGGCAAAGTTTGTGCCATTGTCGGTGATGATGTTGTGTGGTACACCCTATCGGACGGTGATATCTGCGATGAAGGTCACAGCAGTCGGACCGTTCAACTTCTTGATTGGCTTTGCTTCAATCCACTTAGTGAATTTGTCCACGGTGACAAGCAGATGGGTCATGCCGCCGCGCGCTGTCTTGAATGGTCCCACCATGTCCAGCCCCCAGATGGCAAAAGACCAGGTAAGGGGGATGGTCTTGAGTGCAGAAGCCGGCAGATGTTACTTGGAGCTGAATTTCTGGCACCCCTTGCAATGCTTGACCAAATCCTTGGCGTCCTCCAAAGCAGTCGGCCAGAAGAAACCATGGTGGAAAGCTTTGGCGACAAGGGATCTGGAGGCCGCGTGGTGGCCACACTCGCCTTGGTGGATATCTTTGAGGATTGCTTGGCCCTTCTCTTGTTCTACGCAGTGCTGGAAGACCCCAGTCATGTTGCGTCTGACAAGCTCTCTATTGGCTATCGTGTAGGCTCCTGCTCGGCACAGCACCCGCCGGGCCGAGATCTCATCATCCGGCAGCTCTCTGTTCATCAGGAAATTGAGGATAGGCTGCGCCCAGGATGGTGCTTGGACTTCGTCCACTATCATCACAACCATTGGTGTTAGGGCGGTTGGGTTGGGAGGCGGCAGGGTGGAGTCGGCCGCTGCTTGCTGCGTTGTTGGAGTCCTCGGGCCGACTGCTGCAGCCCCCGAGCCGGTTGTGAAGTCCCTGGGCTGGGTGCAACTGCCGCAGTCCCTGAGCCGCTTGGTGAAGTCCCTGAGCCAGCTGCTGCAGCCCCCGGGCCGGGTGCGACTGCTGCAGCCCCATGCCGCCTGCCGAAGTCCCCGAGCCGGCTGCCGTAGCCCCTGAGTCGGATCCGACTGCTTCGGGAGCAGCCGACACAAAGATGGACTGGAGAAGGATTGATAGACGGTTTGCGGAGGCACTGAAGGGAAACGCCGGCTGGTATTGCTTGGCGGGTGGAGCCGATCCGTGCGAGGGATTCAGCTTGCTCGTTGTCATTCCGTGGCACATGAAGGAACTCGCACACTTCAAAATATCCTCTGGTCTGCTGGATGAGGAAGCGGTAACTTGCCATGTTTGCATCCTTGGCATCCCAGTCACCAAATGACTGTTGGACCACCAAGTCTGAGTCGCCATAGCACAGGATCCGGCGGATGCCAATTTCTTTGGCCAGCCGGAGTCCGTGTACTAGCGCCTCATACTCGGCCACGTTGTTGGAGGCGGCAAAGTGAATTTCAATGTGTATCTAAGCTTGTCGCCCTTGGGAGAGGTGAGGACAACGCCGGCTCCCAAGCCGGTGCGCATCTTCGAGCCATCAAAGTGCATCCGCCAATGAATGGAGTCTAGAGCTGGCGGCAGGTACTAGGTCTTAGCCCAGTCGACGAGGAAGTCGGCCAGTGCTTGGGACTTGATGGCGGTGCGTGGCTGATAGAAGATGGTGTAAGGGGCCAACTCGATGGCCCATTTGGCCACCCGACCTGATGCATCTCTGCTGCCTATGATTTCAGCAAGTGGGGCAGTGCAGACAACTGTGATTGGGTGCTCTTGAAAGTATGGCTTCAGCTTATTGGCGGCAATGTGCATGCCGTAACACATCTTCTGGTAGTGGGGATAGTTCTCCTTTGAGGTCGATAGCACCTCACTCAAATAGTACACAGGCCTCTAGACCGGCTGTGCTCTGCCGTCTTCCGGGAGTTCCACCACAATGACAGTGCTGACCACCCGGCTGGTGGCGGCGATGTAGAGGTACATGGGCTCTTTAGCAGCTGGGGCCGCCAGGACAGGCGGTGTAGTCAGCATCTTCTTCAGCTGGAGAAAGGCCTCGTCCGCCTTGTCGTTCCACTCGAAGTGAGTGGTTTTCTTCATGAGTTGATACAGGGGAATAGGCTTCTCACCCAGCCGAGTGATGAAGCGGCTGATGGATGCCAAGCATCCGGTGAACTTCTGGATGTCTCGCAGTCGGGTGGGTCTCTCCATCCTCTCAATGGCCTTGATCTTCACAGGGTTGCACTCAATGCCGCGCTCTGAGACCAGGAAGCCAAGGAGCTGACCGGCTGGTACCCCAAAGACGCACTTCTCTGGGTTGAGCTTGATTTGAAAACGGCGCAGATTATCAAAAGTTTCCTTGAGATCTTCCAAGAGGGTTCCACGCTTCTCCGTCTTCACCACATCATCGTCTACATAGACGTGGGCATTCCTGTCGAGTTGCTTGAGGAGACACTTCTGCATGCAATGCTGAAACATGGCATCGGCATTTCTCAAGCCGAATGTCATAGTCAAGTAGCAGAAGGCTTCGAATGGTGTGATGAAGGCGGTCTTCAGGCGGTCGGCCGGGTTTAACTTGATCTGGTGGTACCCTGAGTAGGCATCCAAAAAACTCAGCAGCTCGCATCCGGCTGTGGAGTCCATCACTTGGTCAATCCGAGGCAAAGCAGACGGGTCTTTGGGGCAGGCTTTGTTGAGGCTGGTATAGTCAATACACATGTGCCACTTGTTGATCTTCTTCAGTACAAGGACTGGGTTGGCAAGCCACTCTGAAAAAAACACTTGCATAATGAACCCGGCTGCCAGAAGCCGGGCTATCTCTTCACCAACAATTCTTCTCTTCTCCTTCGATAGTCGGCGGAGGGGTTGTTTGACTGGTTTGGCATCTGATCTGACATGTAGCTTGTGCTCGGCGAAATCCGTCAGAACACCCGACATGTCTTTGGGAGACCATGTGAAGATGTCTCGATTCTCATGGAGGAAATCGACGAGCTCGCTTTCTTATTTGCTGTCAAGGTTGGCCCCTATGACAGCGTGCCTCTCCGGGTGCTCGGGGTCCAAGGGGATCTTCTTTGTTTCTTTGGCCGACTGGAAGGAGACCTGGGCCTCTGACTCTTTGGGATCTGGCGACAGGTCTGGCTATTTGCTGGCCATGGCTACCACTCGGTCCAGAAGCTTCTTCTCAGCAGCAATCATAAGGGACTCGGCCATCCGGCTGCTGGCCGCGGCACATGCGGCCGACTTCTCATAGTCCCCGGCTATCGTGATAATTCCCTTGGTTCCTGGCATCTTCATCTTGAGGTAGGCATAATGAGGTACTGCCATGAACTTGGCTAGAGCTGGCCAGCCTAGGAGCACATGATAAGGACTCTCCAGGTCAACCACCTCGAACCAAATTGCCTCGCGGCGGAAGTGATCTTTGTCTCCAAAGAGGACATCTATCTTGATCTTGCCGATTGGTGAGCAGGAAAGGCCGGGCACAATGCCATGAAAAATAGCCCGACTGGGCTGGAGCTGTCTCTCTTTGATGCACAACTTCTCCATGGTGCCACGGTAGAGGATGTTGATGCTGCTAGCGCCATTTATCAGAATTCAAGAAAAACGAGCAGCTCGCCTCTCCGTTGCAAGGGTGGCATCCAACACCAGGGCATAGGAACCCGGAGAAGGCATCACTTCCGGGTGGCCTGCACAGCTCCAGCTGATAGGCTTATCAGACTAGTGCATGAACTCTAGGGCAGCTGATGCAATGGCGTTCACTTCACGGCGCTGCTGACATCGGCTGTGTCGGTCACCAGCCACACCGGTGAAGATGACATAAGCTCTGTGCTCCTCAGGGTATTCATCTTGGACAACACCGACTGCTGGACGGGCCACCGGCTGCTGGGGAGGAGGCGGCGGCTGGCTAGCAGGCGGTGGAGGCAGCAGTCCCTCGCCCTTGGAGATTCGAGTGAGCCAATGGCACTTCTGGGTGGTGTGGTTGGACGGCTTCGCGCCACTGTGGAACTTGCAGGGAGCATCAAGGGTTTGCTCATAGGTGAAGGCAGGCAGCCAAGCAGGCTTTTCGCCCTTCTGACGCTTGGGGCCGGGTTGTCCCTTCGGCTGCTGGTCCTCAACTGTCGCCACCTGCTGGCTGGTGGGAGCCGGCTGCGGGGCCTTGCGCTTGTTGTCGTTCTGCTGCTGGCCCCGACTGTTGTCACCAACCGGCGTCCGGGTAGCCGGAGAGAGCACCTTTTCGGTCGCATCCACTTGGAGCTCCGACTTCATGGAGGAGTCGGCCATAGCGTACTTGTCTGCTATGATCAGCAGCTCATCGAGTGTAGCCGGCTCGTCGCAGAGGAGTCGATGCTTGAGTAAGGTGCCCTTTCGGCATCCGGCGGTGAAGTACTCAATGGCTTGCACCTCGTGCACCTCTTCATAGGAGTTGCGCAGTTCGGCCCACCGCGTCAAGTAGTCGCGGGTGGACTCGGTCGGGCCTTGAATGCACAACGAGAGCTGGCAGGGCTTGAGCGGACGCTTGTAGGTGCTGGTGAAGTTGCGGATGAAGACTTCGGTGAAATCTACCCAGTTGTTGACGCTGTGGGGCTTCAAGCTGTTCAGCCATGTCCGGGCCGTGCCCTGGAGCATGAGCGGAACGTACTTCATGGCAACACGCTTGTTGTCGTTTGCTATGTTGACGGCTGTGGAATAATCCACCAGCCAATCCTCCGGCTTCACGGTGCCGTTGTACTTGGGTGTGTCTCTTGGGAGCGAGAACCCTTTGGGGAAGGGCTCGTCGCGAATGCGGGGGCCGAAACAAGAAGGGCCGATTGCATCTTCTTCTTGTAACGCCAGGGATCGCGTGAGATGGTTGATCCGGTGATGGGCGTCGTTCTCTCAGACTCCTTCACGGCGGCCTAGCTGCTCGCCGAGAGTCGAGTGGTCAACAGGTGGTGGGGAGGCACGCCTCTCCCAATGAGGAGGGGGAGGAGAAGGATGATCGTCCCGCCATTCCACTACTCGTGGGTGGCCGTCTTGGTCGCGCTCAATGGTGATGTGCGTCCGACGCGGCTAGCAGCCGGCTCTCTGTGTCTCTGGTCTCGGATGCCGCCTGTCAGCGACCGGGTGGTCGCGCCATGCTCTCGGCGAGGGGGAAGGTTTTCGGCATGCCAGCCGGGTTCTTCCACGCGGCAGCCGGCCTCTTGCTGCGCGGCGGCCGCGTCGATGAGTTGCTGAATGCGCTCCGTCATGCAGCGGTTCTCATCACCCTCCAGATAGTCCAGCTCATCTGCCGCCGCCTGGGCAGCACGTATGTTCTCCATGGGCGTGGTGTAGACAGGGTGGTCTACCCCAAACATGCTGGTGACGGCAACGCCGCGCTGTCGGACCGTGCCCATGCGGCTGGGCCCGCCAGTAGCCGGCGTGCCGCCAACAGTGTGGTCGATCTCGTGCTGGTAGGCCTCAGAGAGGCGTCTCATGGTGGCCAACTTCTTGGCATTCTCGACGAGCGAGACGCGGCAAGCTTCTAGCGTCTCGGTGTTGGCATCTGCCGCGATGGGTGTACACAGGTCCCGCATTGCCGCCTGCAGCGGGTCCTGGGTGGCTCCGTGAGAGGCTCCATCATGGCTGATGACAAGCACCTCCGTAACGGTGCTGTCGTCGCTGTCCGCACGAGGGAGTGGGTCGTCGATGACCACCACGTTGGCGGGGAAGTAGTTGAGGGATGTCGTGTCAGAGTCGACAAGCATCGGGTTGGTGGAGACAACTGGCTCTAGGTCAATGGCTGGCTCGTTGGTGATGTGGAGCTTACCAAGGAAGTCGACAAGGTAGCTCTTGGAGCTGGCTGCTCTCGTGTTAGGCGCGGGCTCGTCGAAGAGGCGGCTCTTGCCAATGAGATCAGCAAGGAAGGCCGCCGCGCAAGCGACTTCTGTGCCATGTAGCGCGTCGGCGCAAACACCATCGGGCGTGACGGGTTGGCTACGCTCTCTAGGGAGAAAAATAGTTCCCGTCCATAAAAGATCTGCGGACGATGGTGCACCTAGCCCCACGGTGGGTGCCAAATGTTGGGGGTGTCGTGCGACATATGCCAAAGGATGGCTTATCATGGTGGCGGAGAGTAATACGTCGCCGGTGCCTGGAAACGGGATAAGGTGTAGATAGGTACGCCGAGTCATCTTACCCAGTTTCGGGGCTCTCCTAGGAGATAACACCCCTAGTCCTGCTCTACGGGGTCTCCGCATGATCACTATCTCAACAAGTAGCTACAAGCTTGCGTCTTGAGCTATTTGGCTAGAGGAGGAAGAAGGGCAAGGCTAGCTCTACTCCTCTCTCTATGTGTGTGTGTGTTATCTAAGAAGCTGAACCCTTTCCATGGGTGCCCTGGGGGGTTTATATAGGCCTACCCCCAGAGGTACAATGGTAATCTGGCTGGGTGTAGGACCCAACCATTAGTGTCTCTGGTGGCCGGCTTCTCCGCCGATGATGTGTGCTTTGTCGAGGGGAGCATGGCTATTGTGCCGCTGCCTGGCGGGCGTTTACTGTAGCCATTCCCCATATCTTCTGGTTAATGGTGCACGAACTTTGAGGAAGGGGGAGGGCCGCCTGCTAGGAGTCGGCCTCCCCCACGCCAACTGGTCAGGGCCTGCCGTCTTATGGCTTCCCTCGGACAGGTAGGGCCCGCCGCCCGCAGGCCGTACAGACAACCCATCATGGGGCGCCACACCCTAGGTCGTAGGTGATGTCACAGGCTGCGTGGCAATAGTGCCGCACCGGGCGAGGGATGTCCGCCTAGTACGCAACACTATGGCCACGCTCTGCCCTGGATTCGGGGGTGGCAGGTTGCACTAGAGCCACGCCCCGTCTTGTCGTCGTAATGAGGTGCTAACTTTGAGGGAGCGAGGGGCCGACTGCCAGGAGCTGGCCTCCCTTGAGGCCACCAGCTAGGAGTCGTTTGATGTCTACTACACAACCTTCTTCTTGTAGACGTTGTTGGGCCTCCAAGTGCAGAGGTTTGTAGGACAGTAGCAAAGTTCCCTCAAGTGGATGACCTAAGGTTTATCAATCCGTGGGAGGCGTAGGATGAAGATAGCCTCTCTCAGGCAACCCTGCAACCAAATAACAAAGAGTCTCTTGTGTCCCCAACACACCCAATACAATGGTAAATTGTATAGGTGCACTAGTTCCGTGAAGAGATGGTGATACAAGTACAATATGGATGGTAGATAAAGGTTTTTGTAATTTGAAATTATAAAAACAGAAAGGTAACTAATGGTAAAAGTGAGCGTAAACTATATTGCAATGCTAGGAAACAAGGCCTAGGGTTCATACTTTCACTAGTGCAAGTTCTCTCAACAATAATAACATAATTGGATCACATAACTATCCCTCAGCATGCAACAAAGAGTCACTCCAAAGTCACTAATAGCGGAGAACAAACAAAGAGACTATTGTAGGGTACGAAACCACCTCAAAGTTATTCTTTCTGATCGACCTATTCAAGAGTTCGTACTAGAATAACACCTTAAGACACAAATCAACCAAAACCCTAATGTCACCTAGATACTCCAATGTCACCTCAAGTATCCGTGGGTATGATTATACGATATGCATCACACAATCTCAGCTTCATCTATTCAATGAACACAAAGAACTTCAAAGAGTGCCCCAAAGTTTCTATCGGAGAGTCAAGACGAAAACGTGTGCCAACCCCTGTGCATAAGTTCATGCGGTCACGGAACTCGCAAGTTGATCACCAAAACATACATCAAGTGGATCACGTGATATCCCATTGTCACCACAGATAAGCACATGCAATATATACATCAAGTGTTCTCATATCCTTAAAGACTCAATCCGATAAGATAACTTCAAAGGGAAAACTCAATTCATCACAAGAGGGTAGAGGGGGAGAAACATCATAAAATCCAACTATAATAGCAAAGCTCGTGATACATCAAAATTGTACCACCTCAAGAACACGAGAGAGAGAGAGAGAGAGAGAGATCAAACACATAGCTACTGGTACATACCCTCAGCCCCAAGGGAAAACTACTCCTTCCTCGTCATGGAGAGCGCCGGGATGATGAAGATGGCCACCGAAGAGGGATTCCCCCCTCCGGCAGGGTGCCGGAACATGTCTAGATTTGTTTTCGGTGGCTACAGAGGCTTATGGCGGCGGAACTCCCGATCTAGGTTTCTTTTTGGAAGTTTGGGTATATATAAGAGGTTTTGGCGTCGAGAACAAGTTAGGGGGGTCTCCGGGCTGTCCACGAGGTATGGAGGCGCGCCCAGGGGGTGGGCGCGCTCCTACCCTCGTGGGTAGCCTAGGACTCTTCTCGCCCAACACTTTTACTCCATGGACTTCTTCTGGTCCAAAAATATGTTCCGTGAAGTTTCAGGTCAATTGGACTCCATTTGGTTTTCATTTTCTGCAATACTCAAAAACAAGGAAAAAACAGAAACTGGCACTGGGCTCTAGGTTAATAGGTTAGTACCAAAAATCATATAAAATAGCATATAAATGCATATAAAACAACCTAGATGGATAGTATAATAGCATGGAACAATCAAAAATTATAAATACGTTGGAGACGTATCAAGCATCCCCAAGCTTAATTCCTGCTCGTCCTTGAGTAGGTAAATGATAAAACATAATTTTTGATGTGGAATGCTACCTAACATAATCATCAATATAATCTTCTTTATTGTGGCAATAATATTCAGATTCATAAGATTCAAGACAAAAGTTTAATATTGACATAAAAATAATAATACTTCAAGCATACTTACTAAACAATCATGTCTTCTCAAAATAACATGGCGAAAGAAAGTTCATCCCTACAAAATCATATAGTTTGGTCATGCTCCATTTTCATCACACAAAATTCTCTCATCTTGCACAACCCCTATGACAAGCCAAGCAATTGTTTCATACTTTAGTTATCTCAACCTTTTTTCAACTTTCACGCAATACATGAGCGTGAGCCATGGATATAGCACTATGGGTGGAATAGAATTTGATGATGGGGGTTATGTGGAGAAGACAAGAAAGGAGAAAGTCTCACACCAACGGGGCTAATCAACGGGCTAGGGAGATGCCCATCAATTGATGTCAATGCAAAGGAGTAGGGATTGCAATGCAATAGATGCACTAGAGCTATAAATGTATGAAAGCTCAACAAAAGAAACTAAGTGGGTGTGCATCCAACTTGCTTGCTTACTAAGAACTAGGGCATTTGAGGAAGCCCATTATTGGAATATACAAGCCAAGTTCTATAATGAAAGATTCCCACTAGTATATGAAAGTGACAAAACAAGAGACTCTCTATCATAAAGATCATGGTGCTACTTTGAAGCACAAGTGTGGAAAAAAGGATAGTAGCATTGTCCCTTTTTATTTCTTTTTGGGGCCTTTCTTTTTTGGCCTTTCTCCCTTATTTATTTATTTATTTATTTATTTATTTATTTATTTGGGACAATGCTCTATTAATTAAGATCATCACACTTCTATTTATTTACAACTCAATGATTACAACTCGATGCTAGAACAAAATATGACTATATGAATGCCTCCGACGGTGTACCAGGATGTGCAATGACTCATGAGTGACATGTACGAAAGAATTATGAACGGTGGCTTTGCCACAAATACGATGTCAACTACATGATCATGCAAAGCAATATGACAATGATGAAGCGTGTCATAATAAATGGAACGGTGGAAAGTTGCATGGCAATATATCTCGGAATGGCTATGGAAATGCCATAATAGGTAGGTATGGTGGCTATTTTGAGGAAGATATAAGGAGGTTTATGTTTGATAGAGCGTATCGTATCATAGGGTTTGGATGCACTGGCGATGTTTGCACCAACTCTCAAGGTGAGAAAGGGCAATGCACGGTACCGAAGAGGCTAGCAATGATGGAAGGGTGAGAGTGCGTAATATCCATGGACTCACATTAGTCATAAAGAACTCATATACTTATTGCAAAAGTTTATTAGCCCTTGAAGCAAAGTACTAATACGCATGCCCCTAGGGGGATAGATTGGTAGGAAAAGACCATCGCTCGTCCCCGACCGCCACTCATAAGGAAAGCAATCAAAGAACACTCCATGCTTCAAATTTGTCACACAACGTTTACCATACGTGCATGCTCCGGAACTTGCCAACCTCAACACAAGTATTTCTCAATTTCATAATTACCCAACTAGCACGACTCTAATGTCATCACCTTTATATCTCAAAACAACTATCAAGTATCCAACTTCTCTTAGTATTCAATGAACTTTATATGAAAGTTTTTATTATACCCATCTTGGATGCCCATCATATTAGGACTAGTTTCATAACCAAAGAAAACTACCATGCTGTTCTAAAAGACTCTCAAAATAATATAAGTGAAGCATGACAGTTCATACATTTCTTCAAAATAAAACCACCGCCATGCTCTAAAAGGATATAAGTGAAGCACTAGAGCAAATGACAAACTACTCCGAAAGATATAAGTGAAGATCAATGAGTAGTCGAATAATTATGAAACTATATGAAGACTCTCTAACATTTAATAATTTCAGATCTTGGTATTTTATTCAAACAGCAAGCAAAACAAAAGAAAATAAAATGACGCTCCAAGAAAAACACATATCATGTGGTGAATAAAAATATAGCTCCAAGTAAAGTTACCGATGAACGAAGACGAAAGAGGGGATGCCTTCCGGGGCATCTCCAAGCTTAGGCTCTTGGTTGTCCTTGAATATTACCTTGGGGTGCCTTGGGCATCCCCAAGCTTAGGCTCTTGCCATTTCTTATTCCATAGTCCATCGAATCTTTACCCAAAACTTGAAAACTTCACAACACAAAACTTAACATAAAACTTGTAAGCTCCGTTATTATAAGAAGATAAATCACCACTTAGGTACTGTTGTGAACTCATTCTAAATTCATATTGGTGTAAAATCTACTGTATTACAACTTATCTATGGTTTATACCCTCCGATACTACTCATAGATTCATCAAAATAAGCAAACAACACATAGAAAACAGAATCTGTCAAAAACAGAACAGTCTGTAGTAATCTGGATCAAACCTATACTTATGGAACCCTAAAAATTCTAAAATAAATTGCTGGACTTTAGGAATTTATCTATTAATCATATTCAAAAAGAATCAACTAAATAGCACTCTCCAGTAAAACATAGAAGCAAATCTCGTGAGCGCTAAAGTTTCTGTTTTTTAGAGCAAGATCGCAAAGACTTTCCCCAAGTCTTTCCAAAGGTTCTACTTGGCACAACATTAATTAAGACATAAAAAACTCAATCATAACATAATCTAGATGAAATATTTATTACTAAACAGGAACAAAAAGCAAGGAAAAAAATTGGGTTGCCTCCCAACAAGCGCTATCGTTTAACGCCCCTAGCTAGGCATGATGATTTCAATGATGCTCACATAAAAGATAAGAATTTAAACATAAAGAGAGCATCATGAAGAATATGAATAGCACATTTAATTCTAACCCACTTCCTATTCATAGAGATTTTTTGAGCAAACAACTTGTGGGAACAAGAATCAACTTGCATAGGAGGGTAAAACAAGCATGACTTTGAAACTTTAAGCACATAGAGAGGAAACTTGATATTATTGCAATTCCTACAAGCATATGTTCCTACCTCACAATAATTTTCAGTAGCATCATGAATGAATTCAACAATATAACCATCACATAAAGCATTCTTTTCATGATCTACAAGCATAGAAAATTTACTACTCTCCACATAAGCAAGATTCTTCTCAATCGGAATAGTGGGAATATCATAATAAACTCGAATACTATAAATTGTTTCCACATTAAAAGAGTAATGTTCAGGAAAAGGGTAATCATAATCATGACAAGTTTTTATATAATCATCACTACTTTTTATAGCATAAGTGTCATCACAATAATCATCATAAGTAGCAACTTTGTTCTCATCATAATCAATTAAAACCTCTTCCAAGATAGTGGAATCATTACTAAATAAAGTCATGACCTCTCCAAATCCACTTTCATAATTGTCACAATAAGATTCAAGACCCTCCAAAATAGTGGGATCATTACTTCCTAAAGTTGACACTCTTCCAAACCCACTTTCATCAATATAATCATCATAAGTAGGAGGCATGCTATCATCATAATAAATTTGCATATCAAAACTTGGGGGACTAAAAATATCATCTTCATCAAACGTAGCATCCCCAAGCTTGGGACAAACATTAATTGCAGCAAATACATTCTCAAACATGTCATTCTCATCAAACATAGCATCCCCAAGCTTGGGCCTTTTCATATCATAAGCATAATCACTCTCATCATTAATAGTATGGATAGCACCAATAGTATAGCAAATATCATCATCACAATGAGTAATAGGAGCAACATCATTTGGGAGGAATACCTCTTTACCTTTACTTCTCCGTCTTTTCTTTTTATTCTTCACATCATGTGTGGGTTTATTCCTCTTTTTGGAGCTCTTTATTAGTGAGATTGGTTGAATAGAAAGCTCCTCCTCGTTACCTGATTCATCATAAGAAAGAATAGGAGGATATGGGGAAATATCTTCCCTTTCATTAGTATTCTCTTCATCTTCTATTTGTTTTCTTGACTTTATGTAATTGGAAATATAAGGATTTTCAATGCAATTCACCGCACAATACATATAAATTTCCTCTAGATCAAAATCAAGAACTTTATCAAGGGCAAATTCTGGAATATCCTTAGTTATACATTTCATTTCTTCATAACCCAGAAGAAAACTAAGTTCATTATGATGTGCAAGGGAAATCAATTCATTACAATTTTTGGACACGATTCGATCATGAAACAATTTGCACTGGATATTTAAATGATCATGTTCATTGCAAAGTTCACAAGGATGGCAAAGAAATTTTAAATCTTCGTCACAAGCATCTAGCCTTTCTTGCAACCATTTAGTTTCTAAATACTTATGCCTCTTGTGAAATCTATCTTCCCTATTTGGTGTGTACTTGCAAACTCTATGCACTCCACAAAAATTGACATGCTTATAAGAGACATTTTCATCATGACTAGTGCAATAATCATTAGTACCATGGATATTCAAGGAATTCATACTAACAACATTACAGTCATGCTCATCATTCAAAGATTTAGTGCCAAACATTCTAATGCATTCTTCTTCTAACAATTTGGCACAATTATCGGAATCCTTATCTCATCATTCAAAGATTTAGTGCCAAACATTCTAATGCATTCTTCTTCTAACAATTTGGCACAATTATCTGAATCCTTATTTTCATGGAAGACATTAAAAAGATGAAGCATATGAAGTATCCTCAATTCCATTTTTTGTATTTTTCTTTTATAGACTAAACTAGTGATAAAACAAGAAACAAAAAGATTCGATTGCAAGATCTAAAGATATACCTTCAAGCACTAACCTCCCCGGCAACGGCGCTAGAAAAGAGCTTGATGTCTACTACACAACCTTCTTCTTGTAGACATTGTTGGGCCTCCAAGTGCAGATGTTTGTAGGACAGTAGCAAATTTCCCTCAAGTGGATGACCTAAGGTTTATCAATCCGTGGGAGGCGTACGATGAAGATCGTCTCTCTCAGGCAACCCTGCAACCAAATAACAAAGAGTCTCTTGTGTCCCCAACACACCCAATACAATGGTAAATTGTATAGGTGCACTAGTTCGGCGAAGATATGGTGATACAAGTACAATATGGATGGTAGATAAAGGTTTTTGTAATTTGAAATTATAAAAACAGCAAGGTAACTAATGGTAAAAGTGAGCGTAAATGGTATTGCAATGCTAGGAAACAAGGCCTAGGGTTCATACTTTCACTAGTGCAAGTTCTCTCAACAATAATAACATAATTGGATCACATAACTATCCCTCAACATGCAACAAAGAGTCACTCCAAAGTCACTAATAGCGCAGAACAAATGAAGAGATTATTGTAGGGTACGAAACCACCTCAAAGTTATTCTTTTTGATTGATCTAGAATAACACCTTAAGACACAAATCAACCAAAACGCTAATGTCACCTAGATACTCCAATGTCACCTCAAGTATCCGTGGGTATGATTATACGATATGCATCACACAATCTCAAATTCATCTATTCGATCAACACAAAGAACTTCAAAGAGCGCCCCAAAGTTTCTATCGGAGAGTCAAGACGAAAATGTGTGCCAACCCCTATGCATAAGTTCACGCGGTCACGGAACTCGCAAGTTGATCACCGAAACATACATCAAGTGGATCACGTGATATCCCATTGCCACCACAAATAAGCACATGCAATATATACATCAAGTGTTCTCATATCCTTAAAGACTCAATCCGATAAGATAACTTCAAAGGGAAAACTCAATTCATCACAAGAGGGTAGAGGGGAAGAAACATCATAAAATCCAACTATAATAGCAAAGCTCGTGATACATCAAAATTGTACCACCTCAAGAACACGAGAGAGAGAGAGAGAGAGAGATCAAACACATAGCTACTGGTACATACCCTCATCCCCGAGGGAAAACTACTCCTTCCTCGTCATGGAGAGCGCCGGGATGATAAAGATGGCCACCGGAGAGGGATTCTCCCCTCCGGCAGGGTGCCGGAACGGGTCTAGATTGGTTTTCGGTGGCTACGGTGGCTTCTGGCGGCGGAACTCCCAATCTAGGTTTCTTTCTGGAAGTTTGGGTATATATAAGAGGTTTTGGAGTCGAGAACAAGTCAGGGGGTCTCCGGGCTATCCACGAGGTAGGGAGGCGCGCCCAGGGGGTGGATGCGCCCCCTACCCTCGTGGGCAGCCCGGGACTCTTGTGGCCCAACTCTTTTACTCCATGACCTTCTTCTGGTCCAAAAATAAGTTCCGTGAAGTTTCTGGTCAATTGGGTCCGTTTGGTTTTCCTTTTCTGCGATACTCAAAAACAAGGAAAAAACAGAAACTCGCACTGGGCTCTAGGTTAATAGGTTAGTCCCAAAAATCATATAAAATAGCATATAAATGCATATAAAACGTCCTAGATGGATAGTATGATAGCATGGAACAGTAAAAAATTGTAGATATGTTGGAGACGTATCATTGGCCCACCTCATGACCGCCGTCTGGGCTCCACCACTTCTAGCAGCCGTTCGCTCGGACCAGCCAGCCCAAAGTAGGCGGCTCTTCATCTCTGAGGCTTGAGGGGCGAAGCTAGCCCCGATGTCTTGAAATACCAAGGGGAGCAGATGAGGCTACCCGTGGTCATTTACTCCGATAACATGTTTGTCGGGATGGCTGAGCAGGACGTGCTCGTTCATGGCGGTGGCGATTGTTTCACTATACACGTATACCAACGGACGAACTTGGACGCTGGTGAGTAATTTGATGACTGCGAGAACGTCACAGGTTGTACTTGTACTGTGGAACCATGGCTTCCTTATATAAAGCTCATGGGCCATGGCGATTAAAACTAGAGGGATTCGAATCCAACACTGGGGTGGGCAGTCGAGAAATTCCATACATGAGTAGTAGCCAGATCGGAGTGGATTGTGGTCTTGTGGGGGTGGGGCCATGCGAATCGATTTGACATCAGGAGAGCTCCTTTCGAAGATCAACTCGGGCCAGCGACACCGGAGAACCACACCATGGATACTTCAACCATACGCGATGCTCCTAACAGAACAGCGACACCAAGACCCAATCCGGCACGGACCTACGCTTTCGCCCGGAGACACAATCCAAGCAGAAGGGAAGATATCGATGCACCTCTATGACGCCTACAACAAGAAGAACGACATCCATAGACGTCGCTGCCGCCATCGCCGATCAAAGAAGGGCAAGATTTTCATCTGTAACATTGCATGCCTCCCATCCCTCCCATCGTATTTGAGCGACAATCTATGTTGTCATGCCGCCTCCGCCTCAGCACCTCACCATCGAGCCCATAAGAGGCACTCCAAATCAGCCTCAAACGCTCGGGTGGCCTGTCCGGTCACTGACCGATCACGTTTTTTATCAAGACGGCCCCCTCAAACGGACCTTAAACATCTGGGTTGACCGACATCCCTCATATCTAGTCCAAACATGAAGCCGATACGGGGCGCTCGGACGTGTCCATCATGTCAGCCCGGCCCACCCGACCCCACAAATTCCTCACATCCGAAAACCCTAGACAACTGTCAATCTGAAATCCACTTCACTCATGTCTACGTCCACTCCACTTTCGACCCACTGGCTCCGCTCCGATGGCGGGCGACGAAACCAGCGACAGATTCGGTTTAGAATCCGACTGGTCAAAAATCGACTTCGAGGAGGTGGCCCTCGGCAGCGCATTGCGGAGGTCGCTGCCGAGCAAGGCGGCCCCGGCAGCGGCATATCTTCTTCCTCAGCACCCGTCGCCCGTTGACGCAGCGCCGATGATGTTGCCGACCCTTCCCGCCCACCACGCGGTACCAGCAGCTTCCCTTCGCTCTGCCAGGTATGCCGCCCGTCTCCACCATCCTCTGGTCCGGCAGTGGTACCCGGCCATCGCTAGGTCCTCGTGCCCGCGTTGAGGCCGACGTGCACGCGGACACCCAAGTCGGAGGCACATGCAGCCCGACTTGAGCGGAAGCAGGCGAGGGAGGGGGAGGTGATGTCGGCGCACCGTTCACCCTCGAGGGCGCCGGTGGATCTCGAGGACGCGCTCCTCGTGTTGGTGTCGGAGCGCGAGGCAACCAAGGAGGCGGCGGTGAAGGCGGCCCACCATGCGAAGGGCCGAACCGCCTGCTCCGCTGGCTGTCGGGTATGAGTTGCAGCTCGGACTCGGACCTGACAAACAACTCCACCTCCAGCTCCGATGATGACACACCTTTGCACGCTGACGCCTACATGGAGGAGGGCCACAGCCGCCTGGAAGACTGGAAGGGGAAGGGGCCGATGAGAAAATGGTGATTTCCTCTGTCATTCCCCATTATGTTTATATTTTAACTATGTTTTAAGTTAATAGTATGGATTTGCTGTTGAACTCGATGAACTATGCTTCTTTTGTCCGGCGATGCAAAGTTGATCCGATGAACAATGTGTCCTTGACTGTGTTACGCAGCATTGCATGGTCTGTATAGTTTTAAAGGCTCGAATATGAGGGACATGAGTGTGGAAACCACCAAATGAGACATCCCGGTCAGTGCCCGAGGACGTGCTCGGGCCCGCCCGCAGGCGTTTGAGGGGCTGGATTTGCAACCTATCGGTGTAGATTCTCTAACATCACAGAACACTCACACCCCGCACGGCCGAGAGCACACAACCCATCTTCCAGCTCTTGCATAGCCAAAAGCAGCAGCTTCAACCCCTCTCCAACTCCAGCATGGCTAGGAATCGCCGGCACTGCAAGCAATAACTAGTCTCACCACCACTGGTGGATAGCCACGCAGCAGCCGCGACCCTAAAACCCATCCATGGAGATCCTCCTTGTCGACCAGAACCACACACTGGATGTGCCGCTAGACAAAGCTCCCTGCAGACATGCGATGCCCTATTCCTGGTCCAAGCGCGAGATTCCTAGGCATGCGAGAGAAGAAGCACGACCAACACCAACACCCACCGTGGTAGCACCAACCCAGATCTGATACGCTCCCCCTCCAACTCCCACGACGCGACGCCATCTACCACACCGGCATCAAGACATGGTACACCGCACGTCCCAGCCAGCGCAGAAGCTCCTGATTGTCACTCCCTGCCCGAGACCGACTGCGTTGCAACCACCATGGCCCGGTGGTGCCACATCCACGCCTCCCACATCGACGCCACCTGGAGGGTAAATTTGCCGAAAGCCATCACATTTGTGGCCAGGGTACTCCAAAACCACCACTTTTGCTAAAAGTTTCAAAAAACCACCACTTCTGCGTCAAGTGAGTAACAAATCACACTAATTCATAGATTAGCTCGCACAAACAGCAAAACTAACTGGTGGGACCCACATTTTGGTCCAACATGGCATGTATATGTGTACAGTTTGCTGAGGTGGAACATGGGTTCCACATGTCATCCACTCACCTTCTTTTCCCTCTCTTCTTCTTCCCCATCCTCTTCTCTTACCCCGTCCTCCTCAGGTGCGGCCATGGAGCTCCGGTGGATGCAGCGGGCTGCGGTGGTGCATCTCTAGTGCGGCCATGGCTGCGGTGCTCCCGCCGGGGCACACAGACCCGACCCGGCCTTCTCCCGCTAGGACACGAGTAGCCGACTCGGCCTTCTCCTGCTGGGCAAGCGCATTGATATGAGGCGGCTGGAGGAAAGGGAGGAGTGATGTATACTACACAACCTTCTTCTTGTAGACGTTGTTGGGCCTCCAAGTGCAGAGGTTTGTAGGATAGTAGAAAATTTCCCTCAAGTGGATGACCTAAGGTTTATCAATTCGTAGGAGGCGTAGGATGAAGATGGTCTCTCTCAAGCAACCCTACAACCAAATAACAAAGAGTCTCTTGTGTCCCCAACACACCCAATACAATGGTAAATTGTATAGGTGCACTAGTTCGGCGAAGAGATGGTGATACAAGTGCAATATGGATGGTAGATAAAGGTATTTGTAATCTGAAATTATAAAAACAGCAAGGTAACTAATGATAAAAGTGAGCGTAAACGGTATTGCAATGTGTTGAAACAAGGCCTAGGGTTCATACTTTCGCTAGTGCAAGTTCCCTCAACAATACTAACATAATTGGATCACATAACTATCCCTCAACATGCAACAAAGAGTCACTCCAAAGTCACTAATAGCGGAGAACAAACAAAGAGATTATGGTAGGGTACGAAACCACCTCAAAGTTATTCTTTCCAATCAATCCGTTGGGCTATTCCTATAAGTGTCACAAATAGCCCTAGAGTTCATACTAGAATAACACCTTAAGACACAAATCAACCAAAACCCTAATGTCACCTAGATACTCCAATGTCACCTCAACTATCCGTGGGTATGATTATACGACATGCATCACACAATCTCAGATTCATCTATTCAACCAACACAAAGGACCTCAAAGAGTGCCCCAAAGTTTCTATCGGAGAATCACGATGAAAACGTGTGCCAATCCCTATGCATAGATTCATGGGCGGAACCCGCAAGTTGATCACCAAAACATACATCAAGTGAATCACGTGGTATCCCATTGTCACCCCAGATACGCACGGCAAGACATACATCAAGTGTTCTCAAATCTTTAAAGACTCAATCCGATAAGATAACTTCAAAGGGGAAACTCAATTCATTACAAGAGAGTAGAGGGGGAGGAGAAACATAAGATCCAACTATAATAGCAAAGCTCGTGATACATCAAATCATATCACCTCAAGAACACGAGAGAGAGAGATCAAACACATAGCTACTGGTACATACCCTCAGCCCCGAGGGAGAACTACTCCCTCCTTGTCATGGAGAGCACCGGGATGATGAAGATGGCCACCGGAGAAGGATTCCCCCTCTGGCAAGGTGCCGGAACGGGTCTAGATTGGCTTTCGGTGGCTACGGAGGCTTCTGGCGGCGGAACTCCCGATCTATTGTCTCCTCTGGAAGTTTTAGGATACGTAGGTATATATGGGTGAAAGAAGCACGTCAGTGGACCGAAGGGGGGCCACGAGGCAGGGGGCGCGCCCTAGGGGGGTGGGCGCGCCCCCACCCTCGTGGGCACCTCCCTTCTTTCATGACGTGCACTCCAAGCTTTTCCGGTAGCTTTCCTTCCAAAATAACTTCTCTAGTTGATTTTGTTCCGTTTCGACTCCGTTTGATATTCCTTTTCTTCGAAACACTGAAATAGGCATAAAAACAACAATTCTTGGCTGGGCCTCGGTTAATAGGTTAGTCCCAAAAATAATATAAAAGTGGATAATAAAGCCCAATATTGCCCAAAACAGTAGATAACATAGCATGGAGCAATCAAAAATTATAGATACGTTGGAGACGTATCAAGCATCCCAAAGCTTAATTCTTGCTCGTCCTCGAGTAGGTAAATGATAAAAACAGAATTTTTAATGTGGAGTGCTACTTGGCATAATTTCAATGTGATTCTTCTTAATTGTGGTATGAATATTCAGATCCATAAGATTCAAGACAAAAGTTCATATTGACATAGAAATAATAATACTTCAAGCATACTAACTAAGCAATTATGTCTTCTCAAAATAACATGGCCAAAGAAAGTTCATCCCTACAAAATCATATAGTTTAGTCGTGTTTCATTTTCGTCACACAAGAATGCTCTCATCATGCACAATCCCGATGATAAGCCAAGTAATTGTTTCATACTTTAGTAATCTCAAACTCATAAACTTTCACGCGATACATGAGCGCGAGCCATGGATATAGCACTATGGGTGGAATAGAATAATGAGGGGGCTATGTGGAGAAGACAAAAAGGAGAAAGTCTCACATCAACGAGGCTAATCAATGGGCTATGGAGATGCCCACCGATTGATGTTAATGCAAGGAGTAGGGATTGCCATGCAACGGATGCACTAGAGCTATAAATGTATGAAAGCTCAACAAAAGAAACTAAGTGGGTGTGCATCCAACTTGCTTGCTCACAAAGACCTAGGGCACTTGAGGAGGCCCATTGTTGGAATATACAAGCCAAGTTCTGTAATGAAAAATTCCCACTAGTATATGAAAGTGACAAAACAAGAGACTCTCTACTATGAAGATCATGGTGCTACTTTGAAGCACAAGTGTGGTAAAAGGATAGTAACACTGTCCCTTCTCTCTTTTTCTCTCTTTTTTGGGCCTTCTCTTTTTTATGGCCTTTCTTTTTTGGGGCCTTCTCTTTTTTATGGCCTTTCTCTTTTTTTATTCCTCACTTGGCACAATGCTCTAATAATGATGATCATCACACTTCTATTTATTTACAACTCAATGATTACAACTCGATACCAGAACAAAGATGACTCTATATGAATGCCTCCGGCGGTGTACGGGGATTGCGATGAATCAAGTGTGACATGTATGAAAAATTATGGGCGGTGGCTTTGCCACAAATACGATGTCAACTACATGATCATGCAAAGCAATATGACAATGATGAATGTGTCATGATGAACGGAATGATGGAAAGTTGCATGGCAATATATCTCGGAATGGCTATGGAAATGCCATAATAGGTAGGTATGGTGGCTGTTTTGAGGAAGATATAAGGAGGTGTATGTGTGAAAGAGCGTATCATATCACGGGGTTTGGATGCACCGGCGAAGTTTGCGCCAACTCTCAATGTGAGAAAGGGCAATGCACGGTACTGAAGAGGCTACCAAGGATGGAAGGGTGAGAGTGCGTATAATCCATGGACTCAACATTAGTCATAAAGAACTCACATACTTATTGCAAAAATCTACAAGTCATCAAAAACCTCGACACTACGCGCATGCTCCTAGGGGGATAGATTGGTAGGAAAAGACCATCGGTCGTCCCCGACCGTCACTCATAAGGAGGACAATCAAATAACACCTCATGTTTCAAATTTGTTACACAACGTTTACCATATGTGCATGCTACGGGACTTGCAAACTTCAACACAAGCATTTCTCAATTTCACAACTACTCAACTAGCATGACTTTGATATTATTACCCCCATATCTCAAAACAATCATCAAGCATCAAACTTCTCTTAGTATTCAACACACTCATAAGAAAGTTCTATTATTAATATTGCATACCAAGAATATTAGGATTTTAAACAAATTAACATGCTATTAAGACTCTCGAAATAATCTAAGTGAAGCATGAGAGTTAATCTATTTCTTCAAAATAAAACTACCACCATGCTCTAAAAGATATAAGTGAATCACTAGAGCAACAACAAGCTACTCCGAAAGATATAAGTGAAGATCAATGAGTAGTCAAATAATTATGCAACTATGTGAAGACTCCCTAACATTTAAGAATTTCAGATCTTGGTATTTTATTCAAACAGCAAGCAAAGCAAAATAGATAGACATTCTAAGAATGGCAAACATCATGTGAAGAAGCAAAAACTTAGGATCAACCGATACCAACCGATAGTTGTTTGAAGAAGAAAGGTGGGATGCCAACCGGGGCACTCCCAAGCTTAGACGCTTGAGACTTATTGAGATATTATCTTGGGGTGACTTGGGCATCCCCAAGCTTGAGCTTTTGTGTCTCCTTTATTCCTCTCATATCACGGTCTCCCTAAATCTCAAAAGCTTCATCCACACAAAACTCAACAAGGACTCGTGAGATAAGTTAGTATAAACCATTGCAAAAACTTTATCATACTCTACTGTAGCAAATCAATAAAATTATTATTCAACATTGCATACTAAATGCCTCTGCATATTTAATACTCCTATCCTCAAATAGAATCATTAAAGAAGCAAACATATGCAAACAATGCAAACATAACATCAATCTGCCTAAACAGGACAGTCTATAATGAATGCAGAAACATCCATACTTCCCTAGCTCCAAAAATTATGAAAGAAAATTCCCACTGTAGTCAATTTATCATATCTTAATATGCAAGAGGTCTCAACATTTTATCACATTCTGAATTTTCTAGGGAATTATTGCAACAACGGTAAACTTTCTGTTTTCAAATAGCAACATGTGTACTTGTAACATAGGCATAGTAAAGGCTATCAATGACACTTTTATTGAAATGAAAGATGCAAAACATTGTTATAAATAACATCAAGCAAATCCTAACAAAATAAAGACGCTCCAAGCAAAACACATATCATGTGGCGAATAAAAATATAGCTCTAAGTAAAGTTACCGATGAATGAAGACGAAAGAGGGGATGCCTTCCGGGGCATCCCCAAGCTTAGGCTCTTGGCTATCCTTGAATATTACCTTGGGGTGCCTCGGGCATCCCCAAGCTTAGGATCTTGCCACTCCTTATTCCATAGTCCATCGAATCTTTACCCAAAACTTGAAAACTTCACAACACAAAACTTAACAGAAAACTCGTAAGCTCCGTTAGCGAAAGAAAACAAAACAATACTTCAAGGTACTGTAATGAACTCATTCTTTATTTATATTGGTGTTAAACCTACTGTATTCCAACTTCTCTATGGTTTATAAACTCTTTTACTAGCCATAGATTCATCAAAATAAGCAAACAACACACGAAAAATAGAATCTGTCAAAAACAGAACAGTCTGTAGTAATCTGGATCAAACGTATACTTATGGAACTCATAAAATTTGAAAATAAATTTCTGGACCTTAGGAATTTATCTATTAATCATCTGCAAAAAGAATTAACTAAATATCACTCCCCAAATAAAAATGGCAGCAATTCTCGTGAGCGCTAAAGTTTCTGTTTTTTACAGCATGATCAACAAGACTTCTCCCAAGTCTTCCCAAAGGTTCTACTTGGCACAAACACTAATTAAAAAACTAAAACCACATCTAAACAGAGGCTAGATGAATTATTTATTACTAAACAGGAAAAAAAAAGCAAGGAACAAAAATAAAGTTCGGTTGCCTCCCAACAAGCGCTATCGTTTAACGCCCCTAGCCAGGCATGATGATTTCAACGATGCTCACATAAAAGATAAGAATTGAAACATAAAGAGGGCATCATTAAGAATATGACTAGCACATTTAAGTCTAACATACTTCCTATGCATAGGGATTTTTTTAGCAAACAACTTGCGGGAACAAGAATCAACTTGCATAGGAAAGCAAAACAAGCACAACTTCAAGATTTTAAGCACATAGAGAGGAAACTTGATATTATTGCAATTCCTACAAGCATATATTCCTCCATCATAATAATTTTCAGTAGCATCATGAATGAATTCAACAATATAACCAGCACCTAAAGCAATCTTTTCATGATCTACAAGCATAGAATTTTTATTACTCTCCACATAAGCAAACTTCTTCTCATGAATAGTAGTGGGAGCAAACTCAACAAAATAACTATCGTGTGATTGAAAATTAAGACCAAGATGACAAATTTCATGGTTATCATTATTCTTTAAAGCATACGTGTCATCACAATAATCATCATAGATAGGAGGCATGCTTCCATCATAGTAAATTTGCTCATCAAAACTTGGGGGACAAAAATATCATCTTCATCAAACATAGCTTCCCCAAGCTTGTGGCTTTGCATATCATTAGCATCATAGATATTCAAGGAATTCATACTAACAACATCGCAATCATGCTCATCATTCAAATATTTAGTGCCAAACATTTTATAGATTTCTTCTTCTAGCACTTGAGCACAATTATCCTTTCCATCATACTCACAAAAGATATTAAAAAGATGAAGCGTGTGAGGCAAACATAATTCCATTTTTTAATTTTGTTTTATAAAATAAACTAGTGATAAAACACGAAACTAAAAGACTCGATTGCAAGATCTAAAGATATACATTCAAGCGCTAACCTCCCTGGCAACAGCGCCAGAAAAGAGCTTGATGTCTACTACACAACCTTCTTCTTGTAGACGTTGTTGGGCCTCCAAGTGCAGAGGTTTGTAGGATAGTAGCAAATTTCCCTCAAGTGGATGACCTAAGGTTTATCAATCTGTAGGAGGCGTAGGATGAAGATGGTCTCTCTCAAGCAACCCTACAACCAAATAACAAAGAGTCTCTTGTGTCCCCAACACACCCAATACAATGGTAAATTGTATAGGTGCACTAGTTCGGCGAAGAGATGGTGATACAAGTGCAATATGGATGGTAGATAAAGGTATTTGTAATCTGAAATTATAAAAACAGCAAGTTATTTAATGATAAAAGTGAGCATAAACGGTATTGCAATGTGTTGAAACAAGGCCTAGGGTTCATACTTTTGCTAGTGCAAGTTCCCTCAACAATACTAACATAAGTGGATCGCATAACTATCCCTCAACATGCAACAAAGAGTCACTCCAAAGTCACTAATAGCAGAGAACAAACGAAGAAATTATGGTAGGGTACGAAACCACCTCAAAGTTATTCTTTCCAATCAATCCGTTGGGCTATTCCTATAAGTGTCACAAACAGCCCTAGAGTTCGTACTAGAATAACACCTTAAGACACAAATCAACCAAAATCCTAATGTCACCTAGATACTCCAATGTCACCTCAACTATTCGTGGGTATGATTATACGATATGCATCACACAATCTCAGATTCATCTATTCAACCAACACAAAGGACCTCAAAGAGTGCCCCAAAGTTTCTACCGGAGAATCATGACGAAAACGTGTGCCAACCCCTATGCATAGGTTCATGGGCGGAACCCGCAAGTTGATCACCAAAACATACATCAAGTGAATCACGTGGTATCCCATTGTCACCATAGATACACACGGCAAGACATACATCAAGTGTTCTCAAATATTTAAAGACTCAATCTGATAAGATAACTTCAAAGGGGAAACTCAATTCATTACAAGAGAGTAGAGGGGGAGGAGAAACACAAGATCCAAATATAATAGCAAAGCTCGCGATACATCAAGATCGTATCACCTCAAGAACACAAGAGAGAGAGATCAAACACATAGCTACTGGTACATACCCTCAGCCCCGAGGGAGAACTACTCCCTCCTCGCCATGGAGAGCACCGGGATGATGAAGATGGCACTGGAGAAGGATTCCCCCTCCGGCAGGGTGCCGGAATGGGTCTAGATTGGCTTTCGGTGGCTATGGAGGCTTCTGGCGGTGGAACTCCTGATCTATTGTCTCCTCTGGAAGTTTTAGGATACGTAGGTGTATATGGGTGAAAGAAGCACGTCGGTGGACCGAAGGGGGGGCCACGAGGCAGCGGCGCACGCCCTAGGGGGGTGGGCGCGCCCCCACCCTCGTGGGCAGTTCCCTTCTTTCCTGACGTGCACTCCAAGCTTTTCCGGTAGCTTTCCTTCCAAAAATAACTTCTCTAGTTGATTTCATTCCGTTTCGACTCCGTTTGATATTCCTTTTCTTCGAAACACTAAAATAGGCAAAAAAAAATAGCAATTCTGGGCTGGGCCCCGGTTAATAGGTTAGTCCCAAAAATAATATAAAAGTGGACAATAAAGCCCAATATTGCCCAAAATAGTAGATAACGTAGCATGGAGCAATCAAAAATTATAGATACGTTGGAGACGTATCAAGGAGCCACCATGAGGGCCCATCGGCGATGGCCGTGCCGCACACACATCGGCCTTCCGGCGTTGCAGGAGAATAAATTGCAGGCAGGGGCCACGACACTACGCTAGAGGTGGAAGGCGGGGGGCGCGGCATGGGGTCAAGATGTGGGAGGTGGGGGCCACGACACGATGCTCGAGGTGGAAGGCGGTGGCGCGGCGCGACACTAGAGATGGGAGGCGACGAGGTGCGATGATGGAGGTAGAGGCATCCCGCCGATGTGGCCGGGGGCAGGACGATCCGGCTGGGCCGAAGAAAGGTCGCTGGTGGCCGAATCTGGTGCCCCCGGTGCTCCTCCCCCTGTTTGACCTCGCCATTGTCCTTTTGGTGATGCAGGTGGTGGGCGGCGGCGGGAGGTGTCAGTGAGAGGGGAGAGAGGAGGAGGAAAAGAGAAAGAAGAAAAGAAAAAAAAGGTGAAAAGAGATGGGAGGCCAGCGGGTGGGTCCATCTTCCACCTCAGCATATTGTCCATGTAGGCAGTGGCGGAGCTTGAAAGAAAAAATTGGGCGGAGTGGACTAAAGAAGAGCATATTTTCCCCCCAATTATAAATCATAAGGACATGTCACAAGATTGAGCTAGAAGATATGTACATAATATATATAATATGTACCAAATTCAATTCTATTTTCCTTTTGAAGACCAAATCAATTCTTCTTTGAGTCTGGTTTTCCTTGCCCATAACTACCTATATTGCATTTCATAAACCAAATCATCAGTCTATTATTTATCACAACTTCACTAGCAGGACTGATCACTGTATGCATGAAACTGAACAAAACCCCCTAGTCAAAGAATCAGGCTATTGCTTATCAAATTGCCCATGTACCTACGTGTGATGTGGCAGGGGGCAGGGGCAGGGGGCTAAGTCATGGGAGTTCGTTCAAGTCATGCGCTAGCCTTGTAGACTTGGAGTTGGAGGAGAACAACGGTAGGAATTGATGGCGGGTAGCACGCACGACACACTGGTCACTGGTGGTCGTTGGATGATGGGTGGCACCGTTGTAGGAAGGAGCAGGGCAGGGCGAGGCGAGATCCCGGCGCAGGTGGATAGGGGGCAGCACACTCCGGTTGCTCCATGGCGGTCGGCGGCGGTTACATGAGTGTGAGACGGACATAGAGGATGGGGAAACATGAAAGCCTATGCTTGCCAGAGACGAGGAGACGAGATGTTGTGCCTGTGCGTGTGTGGGCTCAATGGACTGGGCTAAGATGACACTTAGTTGTTTTTTTCAAATTCCTAGGCGGGCCACGGCCCTGTTCTGCTCCTACAGAGCTCCGCCCCTTGCATGTAGGCATGCCAAATTAGTTTGACATGTGGGGCCAACTTGTCAGTTTTGCTGTTAGACGCTTAATTTGGAATCGGTGTGATTTGTTACTCACTTGACGCAGAAGTGGTGGTTTTTGAAACTTTTGGTAAAAGTGGTAATTTAGGAGTACCCTAACAACAGATATGGCGGCTTTCAGCAATTTACTCCCACCAGGAAGACCGCCGCACTTCGGAACCTCCCCTACGAGCTCAAGGCCGTGCACTGCCTCACCACGCGCACCCCCACCATGACCCGCCGCACCAGAACAAATCCATCGTGCCGCCCGCTTGATGTCGCTCCCCGCACGAGGAAGGCTTGTCGTGGCGCGCCGATATCTCCCGCCGCCACCACCCTCGGAGGCGGCCAGGGAATCAGAGAAAGGAGGGGCTTGTGGGCTAGAGTTTTCTCCTCCGGAGCCGTCGACGCGAGCAGCCTGGAGGGTGGAGAATTTGTACTACCATTGACCTGTCGTCTCCTCTTAGGCATTCAAGAGTGGTTGGTGCGTAAGCTAGGAAAGTTTGGATGAAGATATTTTTCTTCGAGGTGACCGATGCTTATCAAGCCGCAGCTTAATGATTGGTTTAGGGAATGCGTCCTCTACGTTGTGTTTATAATAATTGTGGTTGCTAATCTTTTGATTAGTTCAAGTGTGGAGTTTAAACTAAACTTGTTCGGTCGTACCAAGTTATAGTCTTTTGTACTTGTTTCCTGTCTTATATAGAAATATGATACGTCTAGACGTACTCTCAAAAACAAAACACAACCATCAAACAACGTTACACATTGCTCCATCACAACATCGGGATCTGCAACAAAATTTTATTACGTCCAAGTTTGCAATCTTGTAAAAGGCAGCGCAAACTACGCAGCTGCAGCAGCAGCAAAGAGAACCAAAAAAACACCAACCAAACTTATTCCACATGAAACCAGTTGAAGTTTTGCAGCCGAATTGTCGTCTACTGCTCGTTGGTTGCTGCTCCACAAGTTTTTTTCTTTTCAAAGAAAAGGCAGAGCACTTTCTATCTTATGCATTCAAAACAAGTATGTCCCTGAGTGACCGAAGTCAATTACAGGAAGGTGATATTAGCGCTGCACAAAGTGTGCAGCCATTCATTGCCAGACCGTTTGAAAATTACATAAAGATGACGAGGGAATACACCCCCCTCAAAAAACGTACAAGGGCACAATGGTCATACCGAGGAAATGGTATACCCACCTTGTATTGTACACTACAAGCCGGCGTACATATACCCACGCGCATGCCAAAAAAAGCCGCGCTTGTACGGGAGAAAAGAGCCACTTGCACGATCTTCTCGCCCGCCCGACGATCACGCTCCTCCTTTTCCATTTTTCCAACTAGCCGATCGCCACTGTCCCAGCCCCGTCTGCCGCCACATCTCACTGTCCTCGTCCGACGCCACCTCCGCCGTGACTGACCGCGTTGTCGCCCCCGCCGTGCATCTGGCCAAAAATCCCGAGGCTTCCTCGTCTTGCACGTCGCCGCGGCTAGAATCAAGCCGGAGACCCCCTTCCTGAAGGCCCGTCATCCTACGCCGGCGACGTCTACACCGTGGCCCAAGGTTTGGCATCTAAACCTACTATGATTGATGGAAGTGATTTATTTCATGTAGTGATCTTTGGGTTTAGGGTTCATCTAAACCTCCTGCCGCAGCACCGCCTCCACGGACGACCGCATGATGTAGAGAACTAGTGTTGCACTAGGGCATGATCCACTGTACGAAACTTAACAGATGATAATTATCAATGTTGTGTAGTTTTGCGAGTTAGGTGTGTTGACATGGACGAACAAACCGCATTCGCGGAGGATGAGAATGATACTAATAAGGTGACTCAGACTGATAATGATAGTTTTAACGAAGGTGATGACATCAGCGACAATGATTCGTGCTCGTCATATGATATCTTACCTCTGGAGGATTTGATAATAATGAACATGGCGTGAATAGTGAAAATGTAAGTGGCGTATATTTTGATTCATTATTGAATTTTCAAAGTATGGCAAGGATAACTATTTCTCTATGTTTACAAATTTGCAGGAAGATGTGGATGTTGACATGTGTAAAATAGTTTCCAGGAATCATTCGCGAATAACTTGAGCCACATTCGTTCATACATGTTGTACATCGCGCAATAGTATGGAAAAACCCCTAAAACACTGCCCTAACATGACGCAACGTGCATTCGATGTTGAGACTTCTTCAAATATTATCTTAGGATGCCTTGGGCATCCCTAAGCTTGAGCTCTTGTGTCTCCTTAATTACTTTTATATCACGATTTCCCTAAATCTTAAAAACTTCATCCACACAAAACTCAACAAGAACTCGTGAGATAAATTAGTATAAATCAATGCAAAACCTTATCATTCTCTACTGTAGCAAATCACTAAAATTATTATTCAACAGTGCATACTAAATGACTTTGCATATTTAATAGTCCTATCCTCAAATAGAATCATTAAACAAGAAAACATATGCAAACAATGCAAACATAACAACAATCTGCCAAAACAGGACAGTCTGTAAAGGATGGAAGAGTATCAATACTTATTTAACTCCAAAAATTCTGAAATATTACCACACTATAGAAAATTTATCATATCTTACTCTACAAAAAGTTTCCACATTTTATCACATTCTAACTCTTTTCAAGAATTCATGCACTAGCATACAACTTTCTGTTTTCAAACAACCACATATAGACTTGCAAAATAAGCATGGCAATGACTATACTTGGCATTTTTATTGAAGTAAAACATGAAAAACATTATTATAAGTAACAGCAAGAAAATCCTAACAAAATATAATGACGCTCCAAGTAAAACTCATATCATGTGACGAATGAAAATATAGCTCCAAGTAAGGTTACCGATATTATTGGAGACGAAAGAGGGGATGCCTTCCGGGGCATCCCCAAACTTAGTTTCTTAGATCTTCCTTGAATATTAACTTGGGGTGCCATGGGCATCCCAAAACTTAGGGTGATGTCACTCCTTATTCTCCTCATATCGATATCTCACCCAAAACTTGAAAACTTCAATCACACAAAACTTAGCGGAACTTCGTGAGATAGGTTAGTATGATAAAGACTATAATCCGGCGGCACAGAGAGGCAGTAGTGGTGGAGCTCTGCTGTCTTCGGCCTGCCGAGGCTGGACGGCCAGGCGCCGGGGCCGTCGTCGCCGACGCCGGTGCTACTGCTCTCTAGGTAGAACGCCATCACCGGGGGTCATGTGTGAGGATGTCGGGGGTTTGGGGGTCAGGTGTGAGTGCCTCGGAGGAAGCTGAAGGCTTTATATAGACGTCTGGGTGATGGGAGGTAGGCGACCGTCTTTAATTCCCAATTAATGGCGCCTCCGGACCGGACATGGCAGCAAACGGCGGGACGGGGCAATGGGGAAGGCGAGGCGGCAGGCGGCAGGGTGGGGCGGCCGGGCGGCAGACGAGGCGACAGGCGATGGAATGGCTGAGGGAGTCCTGGATTATGGGGTCCTTGGGTGTCTGAGCTGTGTAGCATGGGCCGGACTGATGGGCCATGAAGATACAATATAGAAGGCCTTCCCCCATGCAAGACAAAAAAATACACTTTCGTGATGATACGCGTTTGTCACAATAGGTCACGTTTTCTGTCATGCATGTACATCCATGACAATTTTATGACAGAATCAAGATAGTCATACCTGTGTTGTCGTAGAAGTGTTCCATGACATTACCAAAATTATCATCACAGAAGTGTCCACTTCCATGATGATAAATCATGCGTCATAGAAGTGCTTTCGTCAAGGGCAACCGACACGTGGAATCCACCATAATGGAACGCCGTGTAACACCCACAATGCGACTATATCTCCCATGTGTCGAGGCACGACTTAGAGGCATAGCCGCATGGTAGTTTAGTCGCAAGTGGGGTTATCTTCACACAATCCCATGTACTGAATAAGAAAGGGATAAAGAGTTGGCTTACAATCGCCACTTCACAGAAATACAAGTTAAACATACACCATCCAGAGTACAATCAAGGTCCAACTACAGAACCAAAATAAAAGAAGACAACCCCAAATGCTAGATCCCCGATCGTCCCAACTGGGCTCCACTACTAATCAACCGGAAAAGACACAAAACAACGATCAAGATCTTCATCGAGCTCCCACTTGTGCGCGATTGCGCCACCTGCACTGGTATCATCGACACCTGCAACTATTTGGAAGTATCCGTGAGTCACGAGGACTCATCAATCTCACACCCGCGAGATCAAGACTATTTAAGCTTATGGGTGAGGTGGAGCTGCAGCAAGCGCTAAGAAAATATGATGGCTAACATACGCAAATAAGAGCGAGAAGAGAGGCAACGCAACGGTCGTGAAGCTAGAAGTGATCAAGAAGTGATCCTGAAACTACTTACGCACAACCATAACACAAGACCATGTTCACTTCCCGGACTCCGCCGAAAAGAGACCATCACGGCTACACACACGGTTGATGCATTTTAATTAAGTCAAGTGTCAAGTTCTCTATAACCGGACATTAACAAATTCCCATCCGCCACATAACCACGGGCACAGCTTTCCAAAGTTTATACCTTGCAGGGGTGTCCCAACTTAGCCCATAACAAGCTCTCACGGTCAACGAAGGATATTCCTTCTCCCAGGAAGACCCGATCAAGCTTGGAATCCCGGTTACAGGACATTTCTACAATGGTAAAACAAGACCAGCAAAGCCGCCCGGATGTGCCGACAAATCCCGATAGGAGCTGCACATATCTCGTTCTCAGGGCACACCGGATGAACACGGACCAACACTCAGAGGAGCACTGGCCTGGGGGGGGGGGTAAAATAAAGATGACCCTCGGGCTCTGAAAACCCATGGGAAAAAGGCTTAGGTTGTTAGGCAAATGTAAAACCAAGGTTGGGCCTTGCTGGAGGAGTTTTATTCAAAGAAAACTGTCAAGGGGTTCCCATGACACCCAACCGCATAAGGAACGCAAAATCAAGGAACATAACACCGGTATGACAGAAACTAGGGCGGCAAGAGTGGAACAAAACACCAGGCATACGACCGAGCCTTCCACCCTTTACCAAGTATATAGATCCATTAATTAAATAAGAGATATTGTGATATCCCAACATATCCATGTTCCAACATGGAACAAACTTCAACTTCACCTGCAACTAGCAACGCTATAAGAGGGGCTGAGCAAAAGCGGTAACATAGCCAAACAACGGTTTGCTAGGAAGGTGGGTTAAAGGCTTGACATGGCAATATGGGAGGCATGATATAACAAGTGGTAGGTAGCGCGACATAGCGATAGAACGAACAACTAGCAAGAAAAGATAGAAGTGATTTCGAGGGTATGGTCATCTTGCCTGAAATCCCGCAAGTAAGAAGAACGAGTCCAAGAAGTAGATGACCCACCGTAGTCGAACGAATCCTCACAACTCCGGAACGAAACCGAAGCTAACGAGAGAAGCAACCGGGAAAGAAGCAAGCAACATAGTAAACAACCATCACATAAACATGGCATGATGCACAATCAAGTATGATGCATGTCCGGTTTAATGAGGCATGGCATGGCAAGGCAAAGTGCAACAAACAATACTACAAATTAAGTGGAGCTCAATATGCAACGAGTTGCATATTGACGAAACACCACATGACTTATTTAGTTCTCTCTCGGTTATGTACTCAACAATATGAAATGTTGTTAAACATGGCAAGAGGTGAAGCATAATTAAACTAACTATTTAGGCAAGTTTAAATGAGGCCAGAAACAACAAACAACAATTCCGGAAAATCCTCATGTGCATATTATAGATTTGGTACCGTTCTGTCCTAAAGCATATTTTATTGTTATTAAATAGTAAACAAAGTGCACCATGTTAATCTATGCATTTGTCTACCCCATTTTCGTATAAAGTTTATTAAATTCGGAGCTACGGTTAAATAGTTATGAGACAAATCATTTTATCATGGCATTTATGCAAAATTTAAACAAACAACATTTTAAACATTTAAATTTTTTAAATATGCATGAAAGTTGCATAAAATGAAACTAGATGAAAATCTAAGCATTTTACATATATAGATCATTTTAATCCGATGCACGGTTGATGAGTTATTAAATGCATGAACTCTAGGGACTTCTCTGTAAAACGGTGTTCCCTGGAATAAATACTAAATCCGTCCAGACGAAAAAACATTACACGGGCCGAATCTGCAACAGGTCAGAGGGCTAGCGGGGCTGTTGGTTGCTCACCATGGGCTCTGCCCAATCGGTGGAGGAGGAGGTGGCTGGGCTGGGTTTGAGGGGCCTTGGCGCGGGGGCAGGCCAGCTCGCAGCTGGGCCGGTTGGGGTGGTCGACACCAGAACCCCAGATCAAGGCCGCCACGCGTTTCGTGAAGCAGGGGATCAAGTGGACTGGAGGTCAACGCACGGGCGAGGGGAGTTGTCGCTGGTCATTGTCGTTCCCACACACAGAAGCAAGGGAGGCCGGCGATGAGGGCTTGGGGAGGTCCGACCATGGAGACGAGCTGGTCATGCGGACGAGGCGAAGGTCTCCAGTGGCGGAGAAGCTCCAGGCGGCGGGGCTGGCCTTTGCAAAATGGCGGTGGCACGACACAAGTCAGAGAGAGAAGAAAAAGGAGAAGGAAAGGAGAGGCAGGGCATGGCGACAACCTACGGATCACCAGAGCATGCCGGTGATACGACGACATGGACGAAGCAGGGGTCTAACGAATCTGGGCGACTTGCAACAAGGGCGACAGAGGAGGCCATGGCGAGGGGGCAAACGGTGACTTGGACATCACAAGGCTAGAGATGGCGGGGTTGAGGAAGAGCCCGGGCGCCATGGACGCCATGTGAGGGAGCTCAGGGAAAGCAGAGGAGGCCATGGCGAGGGGGAAAACGGCGACTTGGACATCACAAGGCTGAATATGGCGGGGTTGAGGAAGAGCCCGAGCACCATGGACGCCATGTGAGGGAGCTTGGGGAAAGCAGCTGCATCGGGAGGCGGCAACGGGGCGACGAGGCAACAAGGAGCGGGACAGGTGATGCTCTCCTGATCCAGATCGAATCGAGGAGGCCATGGACGCCATGTGAGGAGGCCATGGTGAGGGGGCAAACGACGACTTGGATGTCACAAGGCTGAAGATGGCAGGGTTGAGGAAGAGCCCGGGCGCCATGGACGCCATGTGAGGGAGCTCGGGGAAAGCAGCTGCATCGGGAGGCGGCGACGGGGCGACGAGGAGCGGGAGGGTGCTGCTCTCCCGATCCAGATCGGATCAAGGATGCTGTGGATGCGGGAGCTGCAGGGGGCACCTCTTAGACGTTGGATTTTGATCCAACGGTTCGGATGGATGGATCTGGAGTCTGGGTTGAACTGGGTTGTGGCTGAAAACAAGGAGAGAAGTGACTGTGTAGGTGACTGCGGGGAGGATCCCAAGGTGGAGTTGGTTGGTGGCGGGGAGAGGTAAATAAGGAAGTTGGTCTAGGGTTAGGTTGTTTATATAGGTAGGGGATTAGGTTAGGGGCTACCTAGTCCCTCTGATCGAAATCAGACGGTCGAGAAAAATAGGCTATGGGCGTCCAAAAAAAACCGGAGATGTTTTATAGATGTTTGGGGATGATCCGGACCCATTGGCGACGACTGTCCGAGTTGGGTTCGGGACAACTTTCGGATGCGTGCGCGAGGAGAGCCGCGGGCTGACGAGAGAGGTTAGGTTGGGCCTGGAGGTAGGTAGTGGACTGTGTAGACGGTCTAGGGTGGAAAGAGAGGGAAAGCCCGGCAACAGTTTTCAGAGACCGAAAACGTCCGACGATAGACCGACTATACTTCCGCTATAGTTATCCATTGGGGTGTCAAACGGACTCCGAATGCGATGAAACTTGTCAGGCAGCCTACCGACAACATAAAAACACCGCATGCCAACTTCCATCCCATTCCGAGAACATTTCCCGGCCACTTATAAAATAATATTTCGGAGGTGCCGCGGGCGCGTGCAAGTGTGGTTGGGCTCAGAACGGATAACAGAGAGGACGGGGAGACCTGGACGGATGCAAGTTTTAAAAACATGAGGATGCAATGCACATGATGACATGGCAAGATGCAACACGCAAGCGGATGACAAGGCAACAACAGCGAATAACTGGAAGACAGCTGGCGCATCGGACTCGGGGCGTTACAACACTCCACCACTACAAGAGGATCTCGTCCCGAAATCTAGGATGGCACCGGAGGGAAATGAAAGAGGAAAAGAAGAGGTAAAACTAAGTTGCTTCTTGGACAAACGAGTGAAACCAACAAACCTTGAAGGGTTGAAAACTTGAAAGAAAGAACAAAAGAGAGTTGAACAAAATTGAGAGAACTCCGGTAGAAAAGAGAAACAAGGAACATTACTAGAACCTTGTAGGTTGAAAGACATAAAAAAAGGGGTTGCAATGGACAAGAAGTACATGCACACCCTCCGGTAGAAATGAGATGTACAAGGAACGATAAGGATCAATTACAACAACACCCCGGATGGAAATGGAAGGCATTGAACATGATCTTGACAAAACAAGATGATGGGTCGAAGAGAGCAACATCACAATGCCTCCGGAAGAAATGAAAGAATGGAATGGAATGAACGGAGGGAAACAAGATCTTGAAAGAGCATGCTTACAAGAAATGCTAGAACGAAGTTGTTGGATAATCAACAACGAAAGGAACAAGCTTGTAGTGGGCTTATGGAGAACATCTCAAAACTATGAGGTGAAATTCTGCCACTAACGGAAACAATAGATTGGGTTGATATCAACAAGGAGACGAGAAACTTATTTCACCAGGAGGATAAATGAAGAACTTGGGTCATTTATGAGCACCATACATAGCAACAATCCTTAGGGAAGGCTTTAGGTGGAATATAACCAAAGATAACTCCAATGAAGAGATTAATGGGTTGCAAAGGAACTCATGAACGAATTGAAAATGATGGGTTTAAAATATGTCATTCCGGACAACTTATGAATCATGAAACACGAGGGGAAATTAACAAGAATGACATAACACCATCTCAAGAGATAAGGTAGGAAGAAGTGCACTTTGGAATGCACGATGAAGAATACTTGAACTCCTCTGAAAAGAATCTCGATGAACACTTCGAGAAGGAATTAAATCCTTGGTGAACCATCATGTAGAGCCTCCATGAAGAACTCTGGTAATAAAAGGATGAAAGAAAGAAAGAGAAGTTGAAAACACGAGGTGAATCCTTGCAATCATTTAGATGGAGCTTCGTGACGAGATAATGCGGAAACTTGGAACTCCAGAAAATAAAGGTGAACAACTTGGAACCAAGAATTTCTTCCTCATGAACTAACTCCAGAAGAAGGAATTAATTCATCTCGAGGAAATAAGAATAATAATTATGTTATGCATATCCTTCACCAATTTGAATTGATGACAAGCAACGGATTTGGCATACTACTTATTCTCGTAGAAAGGATTAAGAGAGATATAGCACAAACTTGGGAAAGGTCTTCAACGATCGGCCGGTAGGATTTGAAAAGAACAAAAGAATTGATATGATAAAGAGAAGAGGAATCTTGAAAGAACCACCGTAAGAATTGAAAGTGAACAAAGAAAAGATAAAGAAACACCGGGAAGAATTGGAAAAACGAAAGAAGATACTTGAGGGGATTTAGATACAATTGAATGAAGAGATGACAATCTGACTAGAGAATACTAGAATGATGCCCCAGTAAGATTTGGAGAACGAGAGTTGAAAGCTAGACTGAATAATTCTGAGATGATGGGCTCCGGAGAATCAAACTGAAAAGACTCCTGAATTGCTCCGGATGGGTGAAAAGAATTCTCACAATTGAAAACAATTATGAGAGGATGGCATCAAGCTTGAACCATGAATCTTGAGAGAACGGGTAAGAATTTAAGAGGAGCTCTTCTTCGGTCTTCAAAATTCGAGAATGACGACGAAAAACATCACCATGCCTTGTTGAGCACTCCGAAATGACAATTAGAAAGGTTGAACCAACGATGAATTTTTTTTTTGAAAGATCTTGGCGAAAGTCATTTGACTGATGATAACTCATTCTTACGTCAAACTTTGAAATGAATTTGAAGATAACTCCGGAAAAATTAGAAGAGTCGGGTAAGATCCTGGGAAAAGACCTGTGGGTTAAGGCCCACTCAAAAGATACACCATTGAAATGATTACTTGAAAGGGAGATTGCACCGATTGAATTAAATGGCTTGAATGAGGTAACAACCACGAAATAACTTGAATGGATTAAGAATGGAAACACGGATCTTCTGAGATATCTTCAACACTCCAGAACAAATGAATAGCGAGAAATGAAAGATTAAGAGGTGCACCGGCATGAGAAAACATTTAAAACAAGGACAAGATATGATCGACAAAGCTGGGCTTGAAACCACCAGAGAAGAAAGAGAACGAAGAATGATGAACTTGAAGCTCCGTTAGTATCTTCCTAAGAATCACCAGATAAGAACATCGATGGAAAAGAATGGAGAGGCTTCCCATCAATAAGATGGATACTTGATTAAGAAATCCGAGTCCTTGAAGAAAAAGGGTGGGAGGGCGGGAAAATAAAGGCAACTTGGGCAGATGGAATGGATACCGTTGAGAAAACTTCAAATTGATCTTGCGGATGTTGAAAATGATCGGATCCACTTGAAGAGAAGCACACCGGTTGGAAAGAATTGAAAAGACAATCTTGATGATCAAGAAGGATTATCATGCACATAGAAATATCAGAACACCACTTAGGGAAGGTATGGAATCAACACTTGACATTGAAGCAACTGGAATACCACAAACAAAAACAAAAACAAAGGATTGGCTTGCAAAATAAGCCGGAAACAAACATATGATAGACCCCATATCGTATCATGTGTATGTTGGAAGGATATCCTACGTGATACTTGAATTCCCACTTATAAACTCCAGAAACTTTCTGGTTATGCAATCAGGTGTTGGGGATATAGTGGAAGCATAATATCTCACCCAAACTAACAATCCCTACATCCAGCCATGTCCATCCTTCAACACATAACCAAGAAACCTTCGAAAATCGTGTACCTCAACCTTCGAAAAGAATCCGTTATACAAGTTATGGCAATACTCCCGAACTCCCGCCCCAGTACTGGGTGGTGTAGAGGTTATCTCACCAACAACTGCATAAAAGAGATTTTCAATGTTGGCGAACTCAGGTATTCCAGAACTGCAACGATAAAATTGTGACGACAACACCTCGGAGCTCAACTCCCCGGGACACTGCCACAACCCCTAAATGTTAGGAGGCACCAAGAACAATGTTCTCGTCACAACAATATCGAAATGATTCCAAGATACCCGCGTGATCCTAAAACAAATTCGTGAATTTTGAGGAGAGAAAGTCAAAACTTCTACGTCAGGAGGCCTCACCAGAGCGACTAAGGGACTGAGGAGTAAAAAGAATCCTACTCTGCGATATATATAATCCTAAGACTCAAAATATTTTGTTCTAGACTCAACAACGTCAGCGATTCGATCAAGCTAGGGGCTCCTAAGTCGGGGATGGCTCTGATTACCAACTTGTGACACCCACAATGCAGCTATATGTCCCACGTGTCGAGGCATGACTTAGAGGCATAGCCACATGGTAGTTTAGTCGCAAGTGGGGTAATCTTCACACAATCCCATGTACTGAATAAGAAAGGGATAAAGAGTTGGCTTACAATCACCACTTCATACAAATACAAGTTAAACATACACCATCCAAAGTACAATCAAGTTCTGACTACGGAACCAAAATAAAAGAAGACAACCCCAAATGCTAGATCCCCAATCATCCCAACTGGGCTCCACTACTGATCAACCAGAAAAGACACAAAACAATTGAGGGAGTCCTGGATTAGGGGGTCTGCGGACAGCCGGACTATATCCTTTGGCCGGACTGTTGGACTATGAAGATACAAGATTGAAGACTTCATCTCGTGTCCGGATGGGACTTTTACTTGGCATAGAAGGCAAGCTAGGCAATACGGATATGTATATATCGTCCTTTGTAACCGACCTTGTGTAACCCTAGCCCCCTCTGGTGTCTATATAAACCGGAGGGTTTTAATCCATAGGACAACATACAATCATACCATAGGCTAGCTTCTAGGGTTTAGCCTCTCAGATCTCGTGGTAGATCAACTCTTGTAACACTCATATCATCAAGAACAATCAAGCAGGGCATAGGGTTTTACCTCCATCAAGAGGGCCCGAACCTGGGTAAACATCGTGTCCCCTGCCTCCTGTTACCATCCGCCTTAGACGCAAAGTTCGGGACCCCCTACCCGAGATCCGCCGGTTTTGACACCGACATTGGTGCTTTCATTGAGAGTTCCACTGTGCCGTCACCGTAAGGAAGGATGCCTCGTCTCGTTGTTAAAAACAACATTACCGCCGGGGGAGCCCTGGCTGTCGGCCAAACTCTCCGGCTAGGCAGTTTCATCATGACCGCCCGTTCGGCTGCTGCACCGATGATGACTTCTCGGGTCATCGAAAACAGCCTCCACGTCGGCTCGGAATTTGCCGAGCAGATGGATCCAATGGAGCTCTCATCCCTAAACGAGCTCTTGGATCGCATCGCCGCCTTGGGAGTCGCTACGGACTATGATCGGATTGGGCTTAAACCCGATCAAAGGGAGATTAACTCTCCACCGGTCACCCATCATATTGCGGTGGTGGAGGAACAATGCGGCGATTCTTCCTCTATCTTGAGGACTAACTATGTCCGGATTCCTGAGCTCTCCGAGCCGGATACCCGTTTACGGGAGGACTTCACCCAAGCCCTGAACCTAGAATCAGGCGGCGGGCCAGACTTATCGGGCAACATCCCGAAACCCGAACTTCCAAGATTGGAAACTCGTTGGCCCCTGGGTCTCAGATCGAGTAAGGGTTCGGACTCTAAGCCACCCACCCACCCAAGCATAAACGATCTTTCCCACATCAGGCAAGCGCCCCAGGAAACAGTACATCATTATTGGGCCAGATTCCTCCTTGTGATGAACAAGGTTAAGGACTATCGCGAGGAAGACGCAGTCTCATTTTTCTACAATAATTGCATGGACAAGGGAATCCTTAACTCCATAAGCCGCTGTGACATATCACGCTTCGCCGACTTGGCGTCCATAGTACGAAAGTACTGTGCGATGGAAAGCGCCTGGAAAACCGAAATGAAATTTTGGGATAATCCGGCTCTGAATATACACCTAGTCCAAAGTAAAAGGGTGCACTATCATAAGACACCCGAGTTAATTACAAAGAAGCAAAGACCCTCTACAGGGTGCAGAACCATATTGGAGGGATGGCTCAAGGACCCTGCAAAATTCATAGTACAGCGGATACCATACCAACACACAGCCTTAGAGCATGTTGGGTACTCCAGCAGGTGGCCAAAAGTGGTGAGGATCTTCTCATCCCAGATGCCACAGAGCACCATCCCGGGGATAACAATATGGTATTAACAGTCTTCGAAACCTTCACATCAAATAATAGGCGCAAGAGAACACTCCGCAGCCTTGCCGAAATCTGCCACGTGGCAGCAATAAATCCATGGAGTGACACGGCTATTACCTTCAATGCCAGTGACGAACCTAAATTCCGAACAGCCCGAGCACCAGCTGCACTGGTCCTCAGTCCAATTGTGGACGGCTTTCGACTCACCAAAGTACTCATGGATGGCAGCAGTGGATTAAACCTCATATATGAGGAAACTCTTCAAAAAATGGAAATAGACTGGAACCGCATTGAGAAAAGCAGCACAACCTTTAGAGGAATCATCCCCAGTCGGGAAGCACGCTGTGCTGGGAAAATCACACTAGATGTGGTATTCGGCACGCCGGAGAACTATAGGTCCGAAGAAATTACATTCCAAGTGGCCCCGTTATTAGTGGATACCACGCCCTTTTAGGGCGGGAGGCATCACGATCTTCCAAGCTATACCCCATTACGGGTACATGAAGCTCAAAATGCCCAGGCCCAACGAAATCATCACTCTCGCTAGTGATCCGGACACAGCACTCCGCGCCGAAAACAAAACAGCCGCATTGGCCCTCGAGGCATTATCCAAAGCCCTTGCGACCGATGAATTAACTGCGCTGCGCTCCACAGTGGATAGGGACGACGTGATACTTGACAAGAGATCCAAGTCCACCTCTTTTAAACCAGCGGATGAAATAGTCAAATTCCAAGTCCACCCAATGGACCCTACAAAACAGCCTCCATCGGGGCACAGTTAAACCCCGCCGTGGACACCGCACTACGAGAGTTCCTGCGCGAGAATTGGGACATATTCGCCTGGCACCCCTCAGACATGCCACGAATCCCACGCAGGCTGGACGAGCACAACCTCAATATTCTAAAGGGATTCAAGACGGTCAAGCAGACTCTTCGGCGTTTCTCTGAACCTAAGAGACAAGCTATGGGAGAGGAACTAGCCAAGTTATTGGAGGCCGGATTCATTAGAGAAATAAAACACCCGGACTGGCTAGCAAACCTGGTGATGGTACCAAAGAAGGACAAATCCTGGCGCCTATGTGTCGACTTCAAGGACCTCAACAAGGCTTGCCCAAAGGATCCCTCCCCCTCCCCCGAATTGATCAAATTATCGATGCTACCACAGGACACGATTCATTGTGTTTCCTCGACTCATACTCCGGCTACCACCAAATCAAGATGGCGGAGTCCGACCAAGCCGCAACGACATTTATCACACCATACGGCCCCTTCTGTTTCAACACAATGCCTTTTGGGCTCAAAAACGCCGACGCAACATATCAACACATGATTCAGACATGTCTGGAGAAACAGATCGACAAAATAGTAGAGGCATACATAGATGATGTGGTCGTCAAAACCAAACACATCGACTCTCTAATAGACGACTTGAGGCTCACATTCGACAACCTTCAAACATACGACATCAAGCTCAATCCATAAAAATGCGTTTTCAGCGTACCAGCCGGAAAGCTCCTAGGTTTCATTGTCTCCAGTAGTGGAATTGAAGCAAATCCGGCCAAAATCCGAGCTCTGTCACAGTTGGCTATCCCAACGGACCTCAAACAAATCCAGAAATTAACCGGATGTGTGGCAGCTCTAAGCCGCTTTATCTCCCGCTTAGGAGAAAAGGCATTACCCCTTTATCGCCTCCTTCGGCGCACCGAACACTTCGAGTGGAAAGACACTGCCACAGCCGGATTGGAAGAAATAAAAGCCATACTGGCAACCAACCCAATCCTGGCCGCGCCAAACATCAGCGAACCAATGCTGTTGTACATTGCGGCAACTCATCAGGTTGTAAGTGCAGTGCTCGTCGTCCAACGAGAAGCGGACGGACATAAATTCCCCCTTCAAAAGCCGGTATATTATGTATCCACTGTCCTCACTCCATGCAAATCACGGTACCCACATTATCAAATGATAGCCTATGCGGTATTCATGGCATTCCGGAAGCTGCGATATTACTTTCAAGAGTGTTCAATTACAATAGCCTCAGAAGTGCCACTTAATGATATTATAAACAACCGCGACGCCACGGGCTGGATTGCCAAATGGGCCATTGAGCTCCTCCCGTTCGACATAACATACAAACCCCGGCGAGCCATTAAATCGCAAGTATTGGCCAACTTTGTCACCGAATGGACGGAAGCCGAACTCCCTAAAGAGTATGGCGCATACTCCAATTGGATCATGCTCTTCGACGGCTCCAAAATGCTGGCTGGTCTGGGGGCTGGCGTCGTCCCGACGTCCCCAACCGGAGATACAGTCCAATATGTACTACAGATACTATATAGAAACTCCAACAATGCGGCCAAATACGAAGCCCTGTTACATGGTCTCCGAATGGCAGTTTCCATGGGAATTCAACGCCTGGAGGTGCGTGGGGATTCGAACCTCGCAATATCCCAAATAAATGGAGACTTTGATGCCAAAGATCCGAAGATGGCAGCCTATCGCAACGCCGTCCTAAAGATGTCAGCTCGGTTTGAGGGGCTCGAATTTCACCATGTGGCTCGGGAAAATAATCAGGCGACGGATATCCTCGCCCGCATCGGCGCAAAACACGAAGCGGTCCCCCCAACATCTTTTTGGAGAGGTTGTTTAAGACATCCGTGGTATGGGAAGGGGACACCAGTAACAATAGTCCGGACCGGGCCAAAATGCCCGATACCGAACACTCTAACATAATCAGAGGCTCTGTCACCGAAATAACACCTTCAGCCCATGTAATAATGGCCATCATTGCCTCGTGGACAGAACCATTCCTGGCCTACCTAACCAGGCAGGAACTTCCTAAGGACCAAAATGAGGCATGCTGCATAGTGCGGCGATCTAAAGCCTACAGGGTCCATGAGGGAGAGCTGTATAAAAAAAGCACTACAGGAGTCCTTCAAAGGTGCATCTCCGAAGAGGAAGGGCGGAAGCTTTTGGAAGAAATTCACGCCGGACTCAGCGGCCACCACGCCGCAGCCCGGGCCCTTGTAATCAAGGCCTTCCGTACAGGTTTTTATTGGCCGACGGCCCGGGTAAATGCACATGACTTGGTCCAAACGATGCGTCGGTTGCCAGCTTTTTGCAAACCAAAACCACATGCCACCCACCGCCCTCCAAACAATCCCCATTACCTAGCCCTTCGCGGTCTAGGGGCTTGACATGGTTGGACCCCTTAAAGGGGGAACCCATAAGAAAAAATACTTACTGGTCATGGTGGATAAATTCACCAAATGGATAGAAGCCAAACCTATTAAAACGGCCGAATCCGGACCGGTGATAGACTTCATATCAGGGGTTGTACACCATTATGGCGTCCCCCACAGTATCATCACTGACAACGGCACGAACTTCACGGCCGACGAGGTAAAACTCTGGTGCAGCAACATGGGCATTAAGTTCGATTACGCCTCTATCTATCACCCACAAACTAACGGCCAAGTTGAGTGAGCAAATGGTCTTATCATGAGCGGCATCAAACCCAGATTAGTGCGGTCCTTAAAGGAGTCCAACATGCACTGGTTAGAGGAGCTCGACTCCGTACTCTAGGGGCTGTGAACCACGCCGAATCGAACTACCGGATACACACCCTTCTTTATGGTGTACGGCGCAGAGGCGGTTCTGCCCTGCGACATAATTCGTGACTCACCTCGAGTGCGCATGTACGAAGAAAGAGAAGCCGAGCTCGATCGGCAGGACAGTCTGGACACCCTGGAGGAGGAGAGCGACGTGGCAAAAACCCATTCCGCATTCTATCAGCAACAGGCTCGCAGATACCAAAGCAGAGAAGTACGGGCCAAAACTTATAACGTTGGCAAGCTAGTCCTACGCCTGCCGGAGAAGAAAAAGACCAAGCTCAAGCCCAAATGGGAAGGTCCCTTCATTACTGACCAAGTTCTGACCGGTGGAGCGTACCGTCTGCGGGATGCATCGAATAATCGACTTGAGCCGAACCCATGGAACACAGCCAGGCCCCGAAGATTCTACGCCTAGTGCTGGACTCTATGTGTGTCTCCTTCCTCTGTCCATTTTTTGCATATACATTATCTGTCTTTTTCTCTTCCTTTCTTTTATTCGTTCTCAAGGCCTTCAAGGGCCAACTTGTGCCTTGCTTGCACATTATTGACACGCTAATCGCGCTCATTATACATGGGTGCTTCTTACATAGAAGCTTAATTATTCATCTGGGTTTCATGCCCCACACATGTGTTATTCTTCCGCATGTACCTTTTCTTCGCCATTATATGCATCGATATGACTTAAGTTTTGGCCAAGCTGGGTTGCCTGGCTCTTGCATTTATGCCCTACGTTCTCGTTAATTCGGCTAGGGCATAAGGAGAGCACCTCTACGACTGTTACTACCGGGTCAGCCGGATGTGTACCTCGGACTGGGTGAAGCCGAAAGCTAGCGTTGTTAAGGGAATATTCGGTCGGTGAACAAAAGATGATTTTTATTTATTTTCCATATGTGCCCCCAGATGTTTTTGCCTGCGTCTCCTCTCACAGTCTGGACATGCACTTTAGGGCATGCGTACCTAGGGAAAGGAACCCTTAACGGAACTATTCTCCCTAGAAGATGTTTCTTACTACCCATGTAATATAACATAACTAGTTGGATACTTGTCTGTTTAAGCACTAATGACCCCTACACCTGGTTTCCATGCATACCCCAGTTCTTATATAACTGAGCGGGTATTCGGATACACTCCGGACTATTGGGTCCTGAGGTTGAAGCGAAAAATTCGGCCATGATAAATGATTTACAATCCGGCTAGAAGGCATTACATGTCACTTTAATTACATAGTCATGTAGACTGACTAAATTCCTCTTCTATACCATCCAACAGGCTATCTAGCCTACAATCCTGTTGGGAATACTCTGCGGCTAATTCTACTTTCCGATACACTAAGCTAACTGGGATCTCTTTCCCATCGGGCCCCACAGGTCCGACCTCGGCCATGTGGTTTGGGTCAGCCTTGGTTGTAACGCCCTCGATGCGGCTATATCTCCCACGTGTCGAAGCACGACTTAGAGGCATAACCGCATTGAAAGCAATGTCGCAAGTGAGGTAATCTTCACACAACCCATGTAATACATAAGGGAAAGAGATACATAGTTGGCTTACAATCGCCACTTCACACAATTACATGAATAAAGCATTACATCATCCAGATACAATCAAGGTCCGACTACGGTACCAAAATAAAAGAAGAACCCCAAATGCGACAAAGGTCCCCGATCGACCCCAACTGGGCTCCACTACTGATCAACTAGAACGAAACAACACAAAGGGCAAGATCTTCATCGAGCTCATCCTTGAGCTTGGTTGCGTCTCCTGCTCGGTAATATAGGCACCTGCAAACTGGTTTTGGAAGTATCTGTGAGTCACGAGGACTCGGCAATCTCGCACCCGCGAGATCAAGACTATTTAAGCTTATGGGTAAGGTAAAGGTATGAGGTGGAGCTGCAGCAAGCGACTAGCATATATGGTGGCTAACATACGCAAATGAGAGCGAGAAGAGAAGGCAAAGCACGGTCGATAAAAGTATGATCAAGAAGTGATCCTGGACTACCTACGTCAAGCATAACTCCAACAACCGTGTTCACTTCCCGGGCCCCGCCGGAAAGAGACCATCACGGTTACACACGCGGTTGATGTATTTTAAATAAGGTCAACTTCGGGTTTTCTACAACCGGACGTTAACAAATTCCCATCTGCCCATAACCGCGGGCACGGCTTTCGAAAGTTCAATCCCTGCAGGGGAGTCCCAACTTAGCCCATGACAAGCTCTCACGGTCAACAAAGGAATAGACCTCCACCCGAGACATTCCAATCAGACTCGGTATCCCGGTACAACAAGACATTTCGACAGGGTAAAACTAAACCAGCAACACCGCCCGAATGTGCCGACAAATCCCGATAGGAGCTGCACATATCTCTTTCTCAGGGCACACTCAGATTGTCCTAGGTACGGGTAGGCCAGCCCAGAGTTGCCCCTGGTAGCCACCGGTAGCTGACAGGTGGACCAACACTCAGAGGAGCACTGGCCCGGGGGGTAAAATAATGATGACCCTCAGGAGCGCGACTCCCAAGGGAAAAGAAAAGGCTAGGTGGCAAATGGTAAAACCAATGTTGGGCATTGCTGGAGAAGCTTTACTTAAGGCGAACTGTCAAGGGGTTCCCATTATAGCCCAACCGCGTAAGGGACGCAAAATCCGGGAACATAACACCGATATGACGGAAAACTAGGGCGGCAAGAGTGGAACAAAACACCAGGCATAAGGCCGAGCCTTCCACCCTTTACCAAGTATATAGATGCATTAATTAAGTAAGATATATTGTGATATCCCAACAAGTAAACATGTTCCAACAAGGAACAACATCTCCATGTTCCAACAAGGAACAAACTTCAATCTTCACCTGCAACTAACAACGCTATAAGAGGGGCTGAGCAAAGCGGTAACATAGCCAATCAACGGTTTGCTAGGACATGGTGGGTTAGAGGTTGAACATGGCAATTTGGGTGGCTGACAAGCAAGTGGTAGGCATCGTAGCATCGGCATGGCAAAAGAGCGAGCAAACTAGCATAGCAAAGATAGTAGTGATTTCGAGGGTATGATCATCTTGCCTGAAATCCCGCAAGGAAGAAGAACGAATCCAAGAAGAAGACAAACGGCCGTAGTCGAACGAATCCTCACAACTCCGGAACGAAACCGAAGCTAACGTGAGAAGCAACCCGGAAAGGAACAAACAACATAGTAAACCAACAAGCACAAACATGGCATGATGCACAACCAAGTATGATGCATGTCCGGTTTAAAGAGGCATGGCATGGCAAAATGCAACAAACTATCTTACAAATTAAGTGGAGCTCAATATGCAACGGAGTTGCATATTGACGAAACACCACATCAATTATTTAGTTCTCTCTCGGTTATGCTATCCAACAATATTAACTGTTGTTAAATATGGCAAGAAGTGAAGCATAATATAAACTATACCATCTAAACAATTTAAATGGGGCCGGATATAAAAACAACAAATCCGGTAAATCCCCATATGCATTTAGCAATTTAATGCAATAACAAGTTTAAACATTTTAAATGTTGTTATCATGATGCGGATGACATATACAAGTTTTATGCAATTTTTTATGAAAATGTTGACATGAGCATGATAAGAAGCATTTGTCGCCATGGCGGAAGGAAAAAGGTGCCACGGCGGTGAAACAAAAATGGTGCCACGGCAACATATCCGAAAATGATGCCACGACAACATATCGGTTCCGGTAGCTCACGGAGATACCGGTACAAAAGGAAGTGAGCGTGAACGAGTCATGCAAGATGGTGGGGTGCTCCCGGCTACCGGGTTCCCACGGGATTGTGGCATGGAAACGAGGAGGAACTTGCAATGACAATTCGGACATGGTGCAAACACGGGCATCTCATACAACGTGCATTCGGTCCACGGCGGTCGTTTCGGGTTATACCTTCGAAGCGTTCAAACGAGACGGTTCGCATTCGGAGCGGTGTAGAGGAAGTAGTTGTTCACATGGCGACGGTAGTGGAAGTAGTTGTTCTCGCGATGGTAGTGGTTCGAGGTCTTGGCGGGTCATCATGTAGCCGTACATGTTCGTCGTGGTACACCGTTCGTAGAAGTTCGGGCGGCGGTAGTGGTACACGTTTGACGTTTTGTAGTCGAACTTGACGTTTCCAAGGGGCTCCGAATGTCGTGGTACTTGGCGAAAATTCTCGAAGATGACCTTGACGATCCTGGTTTCGGAGCAGAGGCGAGGCTGGCTGGCTACGACCGGCCTTGCAGCCGCTGCGGTCCACGCGAGCGAGCAGAGGAGGCTCACGCAGGAACTTGGCGGGCGCGGCGAGTCATCGGAGGCCGGGGACGGGGCTGCAGGGCCGGCTCGGCACGGGGACCTGGCGAGCGTGTGGAGAGGCGAGGACGGGGCGTCGGCGAGGCTCCGGTGGCCGGCTGGCCGGGGCCAGCGCGAGGAGACGCGGGTGACGGGGAGGCGCGGCGCCGGAAGACTGCTCGGGGATCCGTCAGGCGGGGCCCGCGCCGTGGCGGCGACGGACAGACGAGGAGGCGGGCGAAGAGGAGGTTGGGCGCGCGGCGCGCGGCCGGTGCTCGAGGGGCTCCTCTCCTCGACGCTCGGCGTCAGGGAGTTGGCGAGGAGGAGGCGCGGGGAAGGAAGGCAGCAGGGGCACGATGAAGACTGGCGGCGGCGGCCGGTGCTCAAGGGGCTCCTCCTCGTGGCGCTCGGACTGCAGGGAGCTCGAGGTCGCGGGGGAGAGATGGGATCGAGCAGGAGAGGCGATGGGATCGGGCGATGGGTGACTGGCGGCGCTGGAAGAGGACGAAGGGAGGGAGAGATGAGGGGATCGGGAAACTAGGGTTAGAGGGGGGCGCTGCTGGGCCTAGGCCTTGGGCCGGTCTGGCTGCGCGGGTGGCTGGGCCGAGCTGCGGTAGCTGGGAGGCCCAGTTGGGCTGGCTTCTCCATCTCTCTTTTCTTTTCCTTAATTCTTCAACCAGAATTTAGGAGAAAAGAAAGAGGTGCTAGAGGTGGAATATTTCAGAAAAGAAAAATATCCCTGGAGTCTTGAGAATATGCAGAATTTGAATAAATTGGTTTGGCAATTTTTAGAGGAAGAAAAATAATTCAAGTTTGAATTAAATTCAAACTTGAGCCATTTTAAAACCTAACCAAAACATTCCCAAAAGAGGTGAAATTTGGCGGTGGGGTTTAGGGCAATAAGTTTGACTATTTGGGAGAAGGTGAACATTAAAGGAGAAGGGGAAAAATGGCACTTGTCAAAAGAAGGAAGTAGAGGGAAGGAAAAGGTGGGTGATGCGAGATTCATGCATGGAACATGCAACAACATAATATGTATGAGAAATCACACCATGCACATGATGACATGATGAAATGCACAAAAGCAAATAAAACACACGGCGAAACTCGGAATAGCCGGAAGTCTTCTCGAGCATCGGTCTCGGGGCGTTACAACACTCCACCACTACAAGAGGATCTCGTCCCGAGATCTAGAATGGCACCGGATGGAAAACGGAAGAGAAAAAGAAAGGTAAAACTAAGTTGCTTCTTCGACCAATGAGTGAAACCAAAGAACCTTGAGAGGTTGAACAAATTGAAAGAAAGAATACAAAGGAGATGAACGAGATTGCAAACAATCCGTTAGAAAGAGGAACAAGGAACATTACGAGAACTTGAAGGTTGCAAAGACATGAATCAAGAGTTTAATGGACAAGATAGAATTCAAAACCACTCCGGTTAAAACAAAATGAGAGGGGAAGAATTCGGGCAGCACTCCGGTTGAACATGGAAGGAATTGAACATGAACTTGAGAAGATGGGATGATACTTGATGAAACCAACAACACACTGCCTCCGGAACTATTGAAAGAATGGCACAAAGGGTAAGAAGGATTTCAGACAGCTCTCTAGTTGAGGAAGGAGGGAAAACTTGGTAAGATTAGAGAACTCGAATGAAAACACGACACTCCGGTTAAATGGATAAGCAAGAAAAGAACACGATCCTCACGAATCGAGATGGTGAGTGAAAAGAGCAACGTCACAATGCCTCCGAAAGAAATAATAGAAGATATATCATTGGAATAACAGAATGGAGAAGAAAATGCCAACTTCTGCCTCAAATGAGTTTGGAAGCATCCTTGCAAAGAAGAATTGAACGGAGTTGTTGGAAAATCAACAACGAAAAGCACAAGCTTGTAGTGGGCTTATGGAAAACATCTCAAAATTATGAGGTGACAACCGGCCACTAACGGAAACAATTGCTTGCCTGAGATCAACGAAGAGATGAAAACTTCTTCCACCAAGATGATAAAGAGATAACTTGGATCATTGGCAAGCAACACAAATAGCAACATTCCCAATGGAAGGCTTTTAGGTGAAATATGACACAAGATAACTCCAACAACGAGGTTGATGGATTTAAAAATAACTCATTCTTAACAACATGTGAATCATGGAACATGAACTCAAATTATCAAGAATGACATAATACCACCTCCAAAATATGGTAGAAAGAATTGGACTCCGGATTACCATATGAAGAAAGCTTGAGCTCCTTAGGAAAGAATCTCGATGAAAACTTTGAGAAGGGAATTAAATCCTTGATGAACCATCATGTAGAACCTCCATGAAGAACTCCGGTAAACAAAAGGAATGAAAAGAAAGAGAAATTGAAAACACAAGGTGAATCCTTGCAATGATTTAGATGGATCTCCGTGATAATTAGAGCTTGGAACTCCGGGAAAAAGAGAAGATGAAACAAATGAAACCGAGAATTTGATGAGCCTCAGGAATAAGGAATTAATATCTTGGGTGAAACAAGAATAAGGATTACATTATGCTTATCCTTCACCATTTTAAAATTGATGACAAGCAACGGATTTGGCATACTACTTATTCTCGTAGAAAGGATTAAGATAGATATTGCGCAAACTTGAGAAGGTCTTCAACGAACCACCGGTAGGATTTGGAAAGAACGAATGAATTGATATGATAACAAAGAAAGAGAACTCTTGAACGAACCACCGTAAGAATTGAAATTGAACGTAGCAAATGCACAAATCACCGGGAAGAATTGCAAAATGAATGAAGATACTTTAGGGTATTTAGATACATGAGAACAAAGAGATCAAGAACTGATTAGAGGATATTCGATTGATGCACTGGCAAGATAGGAGAATGATAACTGACAGCTGAGAATGAATAAACCTGAATTGATGGACTCCGGATGACAAACTGAGAAGACTCTTGAATATCTCCTGATGGGTGAAAAAGATTCTCACAATCGAAAACAATTATGAGAGGATGGCAACAAGCTAGCACCATGAATCTTGAAGAGAATAGAGCAAGATTAAAGAGAAACTCTTCTTCGGTCTTCAAATGATGAGAATGACAACGAGAAACACCACCAAGAATTATTGAGGCACACCGGAAGAATCAAAAGCGAAGAGGTTGAGCCAACTATGAAAAGAATTTGAAAGATCTTGGAGAAAAGCATTTGACTGATGATAACTCATTCTTACGTCAAACTTAGAGAAGAATTTAAGAGTAACGCCGGGAAAATAAGAAGAGTCAGGTAAGATCCTGGAAAAAGACCTGTGGGTTAGGGCCCACTCAAAAGAAACACCGTTGAACAATTTGAAGAGAGATAATGCACCGGTTGAAATAAAAGACTTGAATGAGATAACAACCTGGAAAGATGTTGAATGAATGTAGAGTGGAAAACACGAATCTTCGAGATATCTTGAGCACTCCGGAATAACAAATAGCGAGAAGTAGAATGATAATGAGGTGCACCGGTATGAGAAGACATTGAAATGAGAAAAAAAGGTATGATCAACAAAACTTGACTTGAATCCACCGGAGAAGAGAAAGGAATGAGGAATGACGAACTAGAAGCTCCGTTAGAAACTTCATGAGAATCACCGGATAAGAACATTGACGGAAAAGAATGGAGAAACTTCACAAAAATAAAAGGATACTTGGTAAAGAAATCTTAGTCCTTGAGGAAAAAGGGTGGGTGGGCGGGAAAAAACAAAGGCAACTTGGAGACGGATGAAACAACCACCGTTGAGAAGAAATGATAATTGGTCTTGCTGATGTTGAAGTGATCGAATCCACTCGAAAAGACACACTGGTTGAAAAGGATTGGCAAGACAATCTCGATGATCAAGAAGGATTGGTATTCACATCGGAGTATGAGAACACCATTTCGGAAAGGTATGGAATCAACACTTGACATTGAAGCAACTCGAATACCACAACTCAAAACAAAAACAAAGGACTGGCTTGCAGAATAAGCCGAAACAAACATATGATAGAGATTTCGTCCGAAGTTTTCGTGGTGGGGCCTACACGGGCTCGATCGTACAGCACCATCATGTACAAGGCAGTGCACATGACATACGAAGCGTCCCCGAGTCGGCATAGCCAAGGACTCTTTAAGACACAACGAGACCACTGTAAAACCAACCGTGAATAGGCGGACCACTAGACGTCGAACCCCAATTTCATATCATACATCCGTCGGAAAGATATCCTAAGAGCTACTTGAATTCCCACCTATGAAACTCCCGAAATTTTCCGGTTATGCAATCAGGTGTTGGGGATACAGGGGAAGCATAATATCTCACCCAAACTAGCAAATCCTACATCCAGCTGTATCCATCCTTCAACACATAACCAAGAAACCTTCGGAAATCATCTACCTCAACCTTCGAAAATCATCCGTTATACAAGTTATGGCGATACTCCCGAACTCCCGCCCCAGTACTGGGTGGCGTCGAGGTTATCTCACCAACGAACTGCATAAAAGAGATTTTCGATGTCGGCGTACTAAACTCAGGTATTCCAGAATTGCAACGATAAAATTATGATGACAACACCTCAGAGCTCAACTCCCCGGGACACTTCCACTCAACCCCTGACAGGAGGCACCAAGACAATGTTCTCATCATAAAACCATCGGAACGATTCCAAGATACCCGCGTGATCCTAAAAAAAATTTTAGTGAAATTTGAGAAGAGAAGAGTCAAAACTCTACGTCAGGATGCCTCACCAGAGCGACGAAGGGACTGGGGAGTAAAAAGAATTCCTAAACTCTCCGATATATAATTCCTAAATGACTCAAAACATTTTTTTTTCTAGACACAAACTCGCCTGCTAAAAACGATCAAGCAATGGGGCTCCTAAGGTCGGGGAAGGCTCTGATACCAACTTGTAACGCCCTCGATGCGGCTATATCTCCCACGTGTCGAAGCACGACTTAGAGGCATAACCGCATTGAAAGCAATGTCGCAAGTGAGGTAATCTTCACACAACCCATGTAATACATAAGGGAAAGAGATACATAGTTGGCTTACAATCGCCACTTCACACAATTACATGAATAAAGCATTACATCATCCAGATACAATCAAGGTCCGACTACGGTACCAAAATAAAAGAAGAACCCCAAATGCGACAAAGGTCCCCGATCGACCCCAACTGGGCTCCACTACTGATCAACTAGAACGAAACAACACAAAGGGCAAGATCTTCATCGAGCTCCTCCTTGAGCTTGGTTGCGTCTCCTGCTCGGTAATATAGGCACCTGCAAACTGGTTTTGGAAGTATCTGTGAGTCACGAGGACTCAGCAATCTCGCACCCGCGAGATCAAGACTATTTAAGCTTATGGGTAAGGTAAAGGTATGAGGTGGAGCTGCAGCAAGCGACTAGCATATATGGTGGCTAACATACGCAAATGAGAGCGAGAAGAGAAGGCAAAGCACGGTCGATAAAAGTATGATCAAGAAGTGATCCTAGACTACCTACGTCAAGCATAACTCCAACAACCATGTTCACTTCCCGGGCCCCGCCGGAAAGAGACCATCACGGTTACACACGCGGTTGATGTATTTTAAATAAGGTCAACTTCGGGTTTTCTACAACCGGATGTTAACAAATTCCCATCTGCCCATAACCGCGGGCACGGCTTTCGAAAGTTCAATCCCTGCAGGGGAGTCCCAACTTAGCCCATGACAAGCTCTCACGGTCAACGAAGGAATAGACCTCCACCCGAGACATTCCGATCAGACTCGGTATCCCGGTACAACAAGACATTTCGACAGGGTAAAACTAAACCAGCAACACCGCCCGAATGTGCCGACAAATCCCGATAGGAGCTGCACATATCTCTTTCTCAGGGCACACTCAGATTGTCCTAGGTACGGGTAGGCCAGCCCAGAGTTGCCCCTGGTAGCCACCGGTAGCTGACAGGTGGACCAACACTCAGAGGAGCACTGGCCCGGGGGGTAAAATAATGATGACCCTCAGGAGCGCGACTCCCAAGGGAAAAGAAAAGGCTAGGTGGCAAATGGTAAAACCAATGTTGGGCATTGCTGGAGAAGCTTTACTTAAGGCGAACTGTCAAGGGGTTCCCATTATAGCCCAACCGCGTAAGGGACGCAAAATCCGGGAACATAACACCGATATGACGGAAACTAGGGCGGCAAGAGTGGAACAAAACACCAGGCATAAGGCCGAGCCTTCCACCCTTTACCAAGTATATAGATGCATTAATTAAGTAAGATATATTGTGATATCCCAACAAGTAAACATGTTCCAACAAGGAACACCATCTCCATGTTCCAACAAGGAACAAACTTCAATCTTCACCTGCAACTAACAACGCTATAAGAGGGGCTGAGCAAAGCGGTAACATAGCCAATCAACGGTTTGCTAGGACATGGTGGGTTAGAGGTTGAACATGGCAATTTGGGTGGCTGACAAGCAAGTGGTAGGCATCGTAGCATCGGCATGGCAAAAGAGCGAGCAAACTAGCATAGCAAAGATAGTAGTGATTTCGAGGGTATGATCATCTTGCCTGAAATCCCGCAAGGAAGAAGAACGAATCCAAGAAGAAGACAAACGGCCGTAGTCGAACGAATCCTCACAACTCCGGAACGAAAATGAAGCTAACGTGAGAAGCAACCCGGAAAGGAACAAACAACATAGTAAACCAACAAGCACAAACATGGCATGATGCACAACCAAGTATGATGCATGTCCGGTTTAAAGAGGCATGGCATGGCAAAATGCAACAAACTATCTTACAAATTAAGTGGAGCTCAATATGCAACGGAGTTGCATATTGACGAAACACCACATCAATTATTTAGTTCTCTCTCGGTTATGCTATCCAACAATATTAACTATTGTTAAATATGGCAAGAGGTGAAGCATAATATAAACTATACCATCTAAACAATTTAAATGGGGCCGGATATAAAAACAACAAATCCGGTAAATCCCCATATGCATTTAGCAATTTAATGCAACAACAAGTTTAAACATTTTAAATGTTGTTATCATGATGCAGATGAGATATACAAGTTTTATGCAATTTTTTATGAAAATGTTGACATGAGCATGATAAGAAGCATTTGTCGCCATGGCGGAAGGAAAAAGGTGCCACGGCGGTGAAACAAAAATGGTGCCACGGCAACATATCCGAAAATGATGCCACGACAACATATCGGTTCCGGTAGCTCACGGAGATACCGGTACAAAAGGAAGTGAGCGTGAGCGAGTCATGCAAGATGGTGGGGTGCTCCCGGCTACCGGGTTCCCACGGGATTGTGGCATGGAAACGAGGAGGAACTTGCAATGACAATTCGGACATGGTGCAAACACGGGCATCTCATACAACGTGCATTCGGTCCACGGCGGTCGTTTCGGGTTATACCTTCGAAGCGTTCAAACGAGACGGTTCGCATTCGGAGCGGTGTAGAGGAAGTAGTTGTTCACATGGCGACGGTAGTGGAAGTAGTTGTTCTCGCGATGGTAGTGGTTCGAGGTCTTGGCGGGTCATCATGTAGCCGTACATGTTCGTCGTGGTACACCGTTCGTAGAAGTTCGGGCGGCGGTAGTGGTACACGTTTGACGTTTTGTAGTCGAACTTGACGTTTCCAAGGGGCTCCGAATGTCGTGGTACTTGGCGAAAATTCTCGAAGATGACCTTGACGATCCTGGTTTCGGAGCAGAGGCGAGGCTGGCTGGCTACGACCGGCCTTGCAGCCGCTGCGGTCCACGCGAGCGAGCAAAGGAGGCTCACGCAGGAACTTGGCGGGCGCGGCGAGTCATCGGAGGCCGGGGACGGGGCTGCAGGGCCGGCTCGGCACGGGGACCTGGCGAGCGTGTGGAGAGGCGAGGACGGGGCGTCGGCGAGGCTCCGGTGGCCGGCTGGCCGGGGCCAGCGCGAGGAGACGCGGGTGACGGGGAGGCGCGGCGCCGGAAGACTGCTCGGGGATCCGTCAGGCGGGGCCCGCGCCGCGGCGGCGACGGACAGACGAGGAGGCGGGCGAAGAGGAGGTTGGGCGCGCGGCGCGCGGCCGGTGCTCGAGGGGCTCCTCTCCTCGACGCTCGGCGACAGGGAGTTGGCGAGGAGGAGGCGCGGGGAAGGAAGGCAGCAGGGGCACGGCGAAGACTGGCGGCGGCGGCCGGTGCTCAAGGGGCTCCTCCTCGTGGCGCTCGGACTGCAGGGAGCTCGGGGTCGCGGGGGAGAGATGGGATCGAGCAGGAGAGGCGATGGGATCGGGCGATGGGTGACTGGCGGCGCTGGAAGAGGACGAAGGGAGGGAGAGATGAGGGGATCGGGAAACTAGGGTTAGAGGGGGGCGTTGCTGGGCCTAGGCCTTGGGCCGGTCTGGCTGCGCGGGTGGCTGGGCCGAGCTGCGGTAGCTGGGAGGCCCAGTTGGGCTGGCTTCTCCATCTCTCTTTTCTTTTCCTTAATTCTTCAACCAGAATTTAGGAGAAAAGAAAGAGGTGCTAGAGGTGGAATATTTCAGAAAAGAAAAATATCCTTGGAGTCTTGAGAATATGCAGAATTTGAATAAATTGGTTTGGCAATTTTTAGAGGAAGAAAAATAATTCAAGTTTGAATTAAATTCAAACTTGAGCCATTTTAAAACCTAACCAAAACATTCCCAAAAGAGGTAAAATTTGGCGGTGGGGTTTAGGGCAATAAGTTTGACTATTTGGGAGAAGGTGAACATTAAAGGAGAAGGGGAAAAATGGCACTTGTCAAAAGAAGGAAGTAGAGGGAAGGAAAAGGTGGGTGATGCGAGATTCATGCATGGAACATGCAACAACATAATATGTATGAGAAATCACACCATGCACATGATGACATGATGAAATGCACAAAAGCAAATAAAACACACGGCGAAACTCGGAATAGCCGGAAGTCTTCTCGAGCATCGGTCTCGGGGCGTTACATTGGTATACCGCGTCTTCACCATGGCCCAGGCTTCCCTGGCACCTTGATGGCAGGCCGATATCTTCCATAATCGGAAGCGCCACCGTGCTCCCTTGAGCTTCTCCGCAAGCTCTCCAATGCCTTCTGGCAGGGAGATGGATGGCCACAAGGCCTGGGCAATACCTTGCATCACCTGCCGAACTTGTTCGTGCAGTTGTGAGAGCTCGGGTAGAAGATCACCCGTAGAACCGGGCATCTCCTCCGCGGGACGACCCGTCAGCAAACCTGCAGACATAACTCTGTTAGCCGGCTTCTCAGCCGCACCCTTTTAAGGGTTCGTTCAAGCACTTACTGAAAATGCCGCGTCGAAGCCGCTTATTCTCCTTCTCGGAGTCTGCAAGCCGAGCTCGAACATCTTTCAGTTCTACGCTCAGCTTGGTACTGGCGTCTTGGAGATTGTTTTTCTCCCGCCTGACCTTAGTCATCACGCGTTCGACAGCCTTTAGCTGTCTTATGACATGCTGGTCCTCCGGATTCTCTCTGGAGTCATCTATAATATCTATTGTTAGATCGGCAGCCATGCCTTATGCTATATGGTACCTATCATTCTTTGAAAGAAATGTTATCAGCTGGGGACTTTTCAGGTTCCTTCAATGCGGTAACGGCGGCCCGAAGTTGGGTCTTGCATTCCTCCAGCTCCTGTGACAGTCGAGTATTCTTCTCTGTAAGAACCTGCACAATAAATGATCCTTAAATCAGTTGTGCCAACCGTTTCAAGTCTCAGGGGCTACTGATACATATAATCGGCAGATTTGCTTACCTGTGCATCCCTTACATATTGGTCCGTGGCTCTGGCTAGACCATTTTGAGTAGCACAGAGGTACGCGTCTCCAGAATTGAAGGCATCAAATGCCTCTGGTGAGAAGCAAGCGTCACGGAGTACGGCCCGATGATACCTATGATTCATGGCGCTCTCCACTTCTGAATTTGTAGCGGACAGTCTATTCGCATCCTCTGTAGGAGGAGTATCCGGCGTCCGCCCCATGTCGGCTTCCGCCTCTATGTCTGGCCCTGGAGCCCGACTGGTGGAAGCATGGTCGGCAGCCTCTCCGGACATATTCCGGCGAGCGTTTTTTCTATTAAAGAAACATGGACGTCATTACATTTTGAGAAAGACGACAACCACAGAGCAGGGTTTTTTGTCATACCTCTGCGCCGGCGTCTCCGTCCTGGCCGCCTTCCTTTTTGGCCTACCCGGCCTTGGTGCCTCTTGTTGGCGAGTTGCTGCGGGTTCGGCACGGCGTCCCGAATGCCTTCCCTGTAAAACACCATATGTATATGGCAGGTGAAGTGTCTAAAAGGGGATCCTAGTTTTTGGAGTTGGGATTTTGGTTTTTCTTACGTGCGACGCAGGGAGCAGTCCGGGATAGTCAGCCGTAATGGCCACCATGGCGTCATCACATCTCAATTGATAGAACTGCCTGTCTATCAGCTCCACGAATATGTCCGGATCTTCTTCGAGTCTGTGACCGAGGGCCTGGTCAGGGTCCTCTGGTTGTGGAGATGGGTTGTTGACCTCCCTTACGGATTTTCGCAGTTCCTGCCGTAAAATGGCAAGGTGAGTACCTACGACAAAGAATGCGGGAAGAATGGGAGTAAGGAGATATAACTCACCCAGCTTGGAGGGTTGTACATGGAGAATCCATCCCATGGCTTGATGCGGATGAACTCCTCTTCCTCTCCCTTGAACAACTCGGACAGAATTTTTGCTAAAGCAGCAGCGGTGTCTGGACCCTTACGCCCGCAACGGGTGGCATCATCTTCCCCGTTAAAACACCACAGGGGGTGCCCTCGATGTTGAAGTGGCTGCACTCCCTGCATTATGCATATTGACATAACCTCGATTACTGTCAATCCTGATTGAGCCAGTGCTTTAATCCGGTTCATCAAGTAAAGGACTTCCCCGTTGTCTTCCTCCTGGGGGCTCCGTGGGTGCCAGCTTCGGCGTTTCTTCAGAGGAGCATTGTTGAACTCAGGAAGACCCCACCGAACAGGATCCAGAAGGGGGACGTCCTCCATATAAAACCATTCTGAAGGCCAGTCTTCGGACGTCTTCTTCGGAGTACCGGATAGGTATCCGGTTTCGGAGATGCGCCATATTTCGGCTCTGCCCACTTGATAAAGTGACCCCTTCTATGTGCGGGGGACGAGGAAAAATAATCTTTTCCACAACTCGAAATGAGCCTCGCAGCCCAGGAATAACTCGCAAAGGGTAACATAGCCGGCGATGTGTAATATGGAAGCACGGGTGAAATTATGCAGTTGGAGGCCGTAAAACTCCAGGAGCCCGCGGAGGAATGGATGAGTTGGAAATCCGAGTCCCCTTAATAAGTAAGGAACAAGGCACACCCGCTCCCCTGTAGAGGGGCTGGGGAAGCTCTCCGCTTGCTCCCCGCCATTGTAGGTGGCGAGCCCGGCTCGGACGGGAACCATATACGCTGGAGGGAGAAATCCCTGAGTCTGCAGTTCGACTAATCGACTGTGTGAGACAGAAGACCTCTCCCAATCACTGGGCTTAGGGCTACGGGGGCGAGAGGAGGAGCTGCGGTGGTCGGCCATGTTGAAGTGGATTTTTCCGAAGCGCGCTCCGATGGATTCTCGTTGTGGGAGGATGGTATGGATTGGATCTAAGAATCCCCATCCCTTTAATACACAATTTATTTATCTGGCTAGGGGGGTGAATGTAAAAACACCCTGGCTCCTCGTATTCATTCGACGCATGGAAGATAGCCCTTATTGGGCGCAGAAGCCAAGAAGTCCAACATTTATGGTGCCGGACACTACTTGACAAACATTCAAAATTTGGAGAAGAACCCGCCTTGCAATGCCGAAGACAAATAATGCATGTCGGACTTGACGTCATTGAAGCCTGGTTCGGGGGCTACTGAGGGAGTCCTAGATTAGGGGGTCGACGGACAGCCGGACTATATCCTTTGGCCGGACTGTTGGACTATGAAGATACAAGATGGAAGACTTTGTCTCATGTCCGGATGGGACTTTTACTTGGCGTAGAAGGCAAGCTAAGCAATACGGATATGTATATCTCCTCCTTTGTAACCGACCTTGTGTAACCCTAGCCCCCTCCGGTGTCTATATAAACCGGAGGGTTTTAGTCCGTAGGACAACATACAATCATACCATAGGCTAGCTTCTAGGGTTTAGCCTCTCAGATCTCGTGGTAGATCAACTCTTGTAACACTCATATCATCAAGAACAATCAAGCAGGACGTAGGGTTTTACCTCCATCAAGAGGGCCCTAACCTGGGTAAACATCGTGTCCCCTGCCTCCTGTTACCATCCGCCTTAGACGCACAGTTCGGGACCCCCTACTCGAGATCCGCTGGTTTTGACACCGACAACAATGATCAAGATCTTCATCGAGCTCCCACTTGAGCGCGATTGCCCCACCTGCACTGCTATCATTGGCACCTGCAACTGTTTGGAAGTATCCGTGAGTCATGAGGACTCAGCAATCTCACACCCGCAAGATCAAGACTATTTAAGCTTATGGGTAGGATAGGGTACAGAGGTGGAGCTGCAACAAGCGCTAAGCAAATATGGTGGCTAACATACGCAAATAAGAGCGAGAAGAGAGGCAACGCAACAGTCATGAAGCTAGAAGTGATCAAGAAGTGATCCTGAAACTACTTACACACAACCATTACACAAGACCGTGTTCACTTCCCGGACTCCGCCGAAAAGAGACCATCACGGCTACACACGCACTTGATGCATTTTAATTAAGTCAAGTGTCAAGTTCTCTACAACCGGACATTAACAAATTCCCATCTGCCACATAACCGCGGGCACGGCTTTCGGAAGTTTATACCCTGCAGGGGTGTCCCAACTTAGCCCATCACAAGCTCTCACGGTTAATGAAGGATATTCCTTCTCCCAGGAAGACACGACCAGGCTCGGAATCCCGGTTACAAGACATTTCGACAATGGTAAAACAAGACTAGCAAAGCCGCCCGGATGTGCCGACAAATCCCGATAGGAGCTGCACATATCTCGTTCTCAGGGCACAATGGATGAACACTACGTACAACTAAAACCAACCCTCAAGTTTCCCCGAGGTGGCGTTGCAAGTGGCTCTATTTTGGACCAACACTCAGAGGAGCACTGGCCGGGGGGAGGGGGGTTAAAATAAAGATGACCCTCGGGCTCCTAAAACCCAAGGGAAAAAGGCTTAGGTTGTTAGGCAAATGTAAAACCAAGGTTGGGCCTTGCTGGAGGAGTTTTATTCAAAGAGAACTGTCAAGGGGTTCCCATAACACCCAACTGCGTAAGGAATGCAAAATCAAGGAACATAACACCGGTATGACGGAAACTAGGGCGGCAAGAGTGGAACAAAACACCAGGCATAAGGCCGAGCCTTCCACCCTTTACCAAGTATATAGATGCATTAATTAAATAAGAGATATTGTGATATCCCAACATATCCATGTTCCAACATGGAACAAACTTCAGCTTCACCTGCAGCTAGCAACTCTATAAGAGGGGCTGAGCAAAAGCGGTAACATAGCCAAACAACGGTTTGCTAGGAAGGTGGGTTAAAGGCTTGACATGGCAATATGGGAGGCATGATATAACAAGTGGTAGGTAGCGCGACATAGCGATAGAACGAACAACTAGCAAGCAAAGATAGAAGTGATTTCGACGGTATGGTCATCTTGCCTGAAATCCCGCAAGGAAGAAGAACGAGTCCAAGAAGTAGACGACCCACCATAGTCGAATGAATCCTCACAACTCAGCAACGAAATTGAAGCTAACGAGAGAAGGAACCCGGAAAGAAGCAAGCAACATAGTAAACAACCATCACATAAACATGGCATGATGCACAACCAAGTATGATGCATGTCCGGTTTAATGAGGCATGGCAAGGCAAAGTGCAACAAACAATACTACAAATTAAGTGGAGCTCAATATGCAACGAGTTGCATATTGATGAAACATCACATGACTTATTTAGTTCTCTCTCGGTTATGTACTCAACAATATTGAATGTTGTTAAACCTGGCAAGAGGTGAAGCAAAATTAAACTAACTATTTAGGCAATTTTAAATGAGGCCAGAAACAACAAACAACAATTCGGGAAAATCCTCATGTGCATATTTTAGATTTGGTACTATTCTGTCCTAAAGCATATCTTATTGTTGTTAAACAGTAAACAAAGTGCACCATGTTAATCTATGCATTTTTCTACCCCATTTTCATATAACATTTATTAAATTCGGAGCTACCGTTAAATAGTTATGAGACAAATCATTTTATCATGGCATTTATGCAAAATTTAAACAAAAATTTTTAAACATTTTAAATATGCATGAAAGTTGCATAAAATGAAACTAGATGAAAATCTAAGCATTTTACATATATAGATCATTTTAATCTGATGCACGGTCGATGAGTTATTAAATGCATGAACTCTAGGGACTTATCTGTAAAACGGCATTCTCTAGAATAAATACTAAATCCGTCCAGATGAAAAAACATTACATGGGCCGAATTTGCAACAGATCAGAGGGCTAGCGGGGTTGCTGGTTGCTCACCATGGGCTCGACCCAGTCGGTGGAGGAGGAGGTGGCTGGGCTGGGTTTGAGGGGCCTTGGCGTGGGAGGCAGGCCAGCTCGCATCTGGGCCGGTTTGGGTGGTCGACGCCAGAACCCCAGATCGAGGCCGCGAAGCGTTTTGTGAAGCAGGGGATCGAGCGGACTGGAGGTCAACGCACGGGTGAGGGAAGTTGTCGCTAGTCATTGTCGTTCCCACACACAGAAGCAAGGGAGGCCGGCGATGAGGGCTTGGGGAGGTCCGACTGTGGAGACGAGCCGGTGATGCGGATGAGGCGAAGGTCTGCGACGGCGGAGAAGGTCCAGGCCGCGGCGCTGGCCTCTTTAAAACGGCGGCGACACGACACAAGTCAGAGAGAGAAGAAAAAGGAGAAGGAAAGGAGAGGCAGGGCATGGCGACGGCCTACGGATCACCAGAGCATGCCGGCGACACGACGACGGGGACGAAGTAGGGGTCCGACGAATCCGGGCGACTCGCAACAAGGGCGGCAGAGGAGGCCATGACAAGGGGGCAAACGGCGACTCCGACGTCACAAGGCTGAAGATGGCGGGGTTGAGGAAGAGCCCAGGCGCCGTGGACGCCATGTGAGGGAGCTCGGGGCAAAGTAGCTGCATCGAGAGGCGGCGACGGGGCGACGAGGAGCGGGACACGTGGTCCTCTCCCGATCCAGATCGTATCAAGGAGGCTGTGGCTGCGGGAGCTGCAGGGGGCACCTCTTGGATGTTTGATTTCGATCCAACGGTTCGAATGGATGGATCTGGAGTCTGGGGTGAACAGGGTGGTGGTTGAAAATGAGGAGAGAAGTGACTGCACAGGTGACTGCGGGGAGGATCCCAAGGTGGAGCTGGTTTGGCTGCGGGGTGAGGAAAATAAGGGAGTTGGTCTAGGGTTAGGTTGTTTATATAGGTAAGGGATTAGGTAAGGGGCTATGTAGTCCCTCCGATCGAAATCATACGGTCGAGAAAAATAGGCTATGGGCATCCAAAAAAGAAAACAGAGATGTTTTATAGATGTTTGGGGATGATCCGGACCCATTGGCGACGACTGTCCGAGTTGGGTTCGGGACAACTTTCGGACGCGCGCGCGAGGAGAGCCGCGGGCTGACGAGAGAGGTTAGGTTGGGCCTGGCGGTAGGTATTGGACTGTGTAGACGGTCTAGGGAGGAAAGAGAGGGAAAGCCCGGCAACAATTTTCAGAGACCGAAAACGTTCGATGATAGACCGGCTATACTGCCGCTATAGTTATCCGTTGGGGCGTTAAACGGAATCCGAATGCGATGAAACTTGGCATACAGCCTACCGACAACATAACAACACCGCATGCCAACTTTCACCCCATTTCGAGAACATTTTCCAGCCACTTATAAAATAATATTTCAGAGGTGCCGCGGGCGCGTGCAAGTGTGGTTGGGCTCAGAACGGGCAACGGAGAGGACGGGGAGACCTGGACGGATGCAAGTTTTAAAAACATGAAGATGCAATGCACATGATGACATGGTGTAACATCCCAAATTTTCAATTTGGAATGTTATACACTAGATCATCATTGCATATCATATTTTATTGCATTTGGTTGATCCTAGAAATTGTACGCAACTCAAGGACCCTCGGAGAGAGTTGGCGATTTCGTTATTTTCATATTTGGGTTCTCTCAAATTTTGTAAATAGGATAATTTGATTTTATTTATTTTTTCTTCAATTATTTCTATTAAAAAATTATGAGAGAGGGAATAAAAGGACTTTCCCAAAATAAAGAAATATTGAGGATTTAATAAAAGAAATCAAATAATATTTTATTTTGGTTTTATTCGCTATTTTATTTGAATTTAGGAAAAATTGCACGTTTTCAAAAATTGCATTTAGGGCCAAGAAAATGTACATCCTGTTCTAAATATTTTATTTAGACGGTGAAAATTTGTTTTGGCAGTTTTAGAATTTTATTTATTTCTTTAGAATTTTTTATTCGCAGCAATATTTTTTTTAAAAAAAGGAGACCCCGCGCCCGACTGGGCCAAGGGCACAGCGGAGCCAGGCCGGCCCAGCCGCCGCCACCTCCCGCCCGGGTCGGGACCGGAGTCCCGACCGCCGCCGCCGCCGAGTCCGGGGAAGACACGCCTCTCGAGGCCGCCACCTTCCCCAAGTTGACCGCCCCCCTTTATAACACACCGGAGCCCCCCTAGAGCCCCACACGGCCGCCGCCTCCCCACGCCGCCCACGCCGCCGCAGCCGCTGCCCTGCCCCGCCTGCCGCTGCCGCCGCACGCCGCCTGCCACCGCAGCCGCCCCCTGCCGCCGCCCGGAGCCGCCGCCCCACCGCCCCGCACCACCCGCCGCCGCCCGGAGGCCTGTCGGAGCTTCATCAGAGCCCCGAGACGAGGTAGCCGCCGCCGCCGGTTTTCTGAGAAAAACCGTTTCGTTTTTTAGAAAACCCTAGTTTACATTTTTTTAATAGATCGGTTTCTCCGGTTTATTTATTTAGCGAGCGTTCGCTCATTCGTTCGTTTTACCGAACGCGTTCATCGTTTAGTTCCAGTTAACGAACGTTCGTTCGTTAACCTGTTTGTCGTTTTTCTTTTTCTCGGATTAAATCCGTGATTTTTCCGATCGCGATTTCTGATCCGATGTTCGTTTTAGTTTGATTTTTTGCTCGTTTATCGGAATCAGGCGATTCAAGAGCCTGGAGTTTCGTATCGAAACTCTCTTTCCGTTTAACCAACTTAAACAAATTTTTGCCTATGTAAAATTTGACCTAGATTCAGATTAGTAAACGGAGCTTATTTCTTTTGCCGTTTGTCTTTCGTTGCTTCATTCAATTTGATTCTTTTTGCCAACCGGAGTTCTTAAGTTGAACTTTCTGGTTAGATCTCTTATTCGAGTTTTACCTGTGCATTAGTTGAGTACTTATTGTATGCTTGTTGTTTGCGATAGAGTATCCGGAGTGCGCCGCTTGCTACTTCGAATCGCTAGGTTTCACGGATCATCAGCAAGGCAAGTAACACTTTGATCATACTTCCTACTACCCAGTTTTTATTGCATTAGATCAACCCTCACACAGTGCATGATTAGGATCTAATTAAATTGTGGGTTTGGGAAGTAGATGAGGTAGTACCTATTACCTGTTTATTATCAAACCTTTGGGAGTTACTTCTATGTTGCTTATTATGCCATGCTATGCTAGTAGACGTGGATTGGGTGAGTGAAATCCATGACAGATGTGAGTTTGTTAAATTAATGGTTTATCTAAGATGGCAACTTAAATACACATTTGGGTGGATTGAGGCACCTGGATATTCCAGCGATTGCCTGTTTTTCTTTTGGACCGCCACCCAGGCTCAAAGGGATCATGAGATTATTCATACTAGAAACTTCCGTGTGCAGCCACAAGCTACTATGGGCTCTAGCATAGTTGACTAAGTTATGCGAACTCTTATAGTGGTAGACTAGCAAATGTAGGGGATATAGGTTGGTACGGTCTACCCATTCGTAAGGTGCTAGCGCTTCTGAAAGACTATGTTTCGGTCATCCGTTTCTCAAACACCATGTAGTGTGAGAATGTCAACGGAGGAGATCGAGTATTGTGGGGAAAAGTGCGCAAACCTCTGCAGAGTGTATAAACTAATCATGGTTAGCCGTGTCCTCGGTTATGGACATCTTGAGTATCTAGTACTTGGATTATCATGTGAATCTCATCATGTTACTCTAAATTAATATTGTTGGGTTTTGTTTTAATGATGATGCTTAATTGGGATTGAGAATGCTGTCAACCATTCTCAATATTTAACAACTACCATGATAGTTAAATAAATTATATTCCTTTGCAGTAGGGAAAAATTGGCTTTACACAAAACTGTAACCATAGAGCTTTCCACCAGCCAAATATGCATGTAGAATAGCCTTATTCTTTTATTGCTCTCTATGTGTTACTTTGCCAGCATATTCCATGTGCTGACCCGTTTTCGGGCTGCAACGTTCATGTTGCAGACTTTTCAGACGATGAGTAAGGTGCTTTTAGGTCGTGGTTCTATACTCAGTGATGCTGTTGGAGTTGATGGACTCACTTATCTTCCAAGCCTTCCGCTGTTATCGTTATAAGATGGCCTTAAGCCATATTATTGTAATAAGTTCTCTTTTGAGACACTCGACGTAATAAGTGTGTGATTGCTACTCTGGTATAAATCCTTCAAGTACTATGTGGTGTCAGCATTACTGATCCAGGGATGACACCTGAGCACAGAGATTGGACCGTTTGAGGTATGGTCCCTACAAGATGGTATCAGGGCACACGCTGACTGTAGGACACGACCACTAAGCTAAAGCCCTAGGTCACTACTCTCTTCACATCCTGACTCCTCATCTTTTCTACTCTTTTAGGATGGCGGATGCAAGGAACAAGTTCATGCAACCGGATGAAGATACACCCTTTGGACGTCACTTGAAGGAAGTCACTAGATACCTGAACATCGGAGTACCAAGCTTCACCGGGACCTACAACGCCACATTACTTGAAGAAGAGCGCTGGATGATTCAAGTTAAAGTTCTAGGAAGGACGTTCATGCCAGTCACTGAGCCCATAGAGTTTTCCTTTGATGCACCAACCTGGTGTCTAGGAAAGAGCATGGCAGCTCACATCACCATGGGACGCATTGGAGAAGTTTACCGCAATGATCTCAAGGATAGTATCTACCAGATTTGTGGGCGCCGAGATGAGCACTGGGAGATGATCAGCACCAGGAAGGATAGATCAATTGCAGCTTTTATCCAGGAGTTAAACCAGCACATTCGACGTCAGGAGAACCAGATGTGTGCCGACATGATAGATCTGAACAAGGCAAGGACAAGAATCAAGGAACTGGAGGAAGAACTCAAGGCTACACGTGAAGATTATGAAGAGGAAATCGAAGTATTAGTGGAGAAGAATGACGATCTGATCAAGAAGATTGGAATATTTATGGGAGACCCTACACCAGTAGAAGAAGACGAAGGACCCAAGGAGATTCGCCTGGAAGACTACATCATCATTGATGACACCGACTCAGATCCTAATGATAGCGATGATGACTATGTTGATGAAGCTGGAGCACATTTCATGGAGTCTGCAACCGAAGAATATTTCTAGTAGATCACCCCATCAGTAGTAGTAGTCCACCATGTAAATATAGTAGTCCGAGCACTTTTGCGATAGTTAGATCGATTGTATGCCCTTGTTTGATTGAATGAAGTGAATTGTTTGCTTTTGCCTCATGTGCATATGGGTAGTGTTTTCTCTCTAGACTGCTCTCTATTCTTAAATCTCATCTTTTCTAAACCCTCAGATGCCTCCGAGACGTGACCCCGGATTTACCTTCCCACCAGAGCTCACCCAGTTGATCCAGCAGCAGAACACATTGATGAAGTTGCTAGTCCAGAATCAGAATCAGGGGAACAACAACAACCCACCACCACCACCACCACCTGTTGATCACTTAGCCTGTTTTCTTAGGTTGAATCCGCTGGTGTTTTCCAGTAGCACCGAGCCGATAGTAGCAGATGATTGGCTCTGCAAGACAGCAAGGGAGTTGACCACGGCAGGATGCACAGATGCGGAAAAAGGTGAAGTTTGCCGCACATCAGCTTGAAGGACCCGCAGCATCATGGTGGGAGAATTTCACAGCCACTTTCCCTGTCGATACTGTCACATGGGACCAGTTCCAGCAGGCTTTCCGTACTGCCCATGTTTCAGCAGGAGCTATGGCCATGAAGAAGCGAGAGTTTCGCAACTTGCGCCAAGGAGGACAGCCAGTTGGCCAGTGTGTGGAGGACTTTAGTAAGTTAGCACGTTATGCCCCTGATGACGTTGCTACAGATGCAGCTAAGCAGGAGAAGTTTCTGGAAGGACTGAATGATGAGCTGAGCATGCAGTTGATGGTAGCAACCTTCAACAACTAACAGGAGTTGGTAGATCGTGCTCTCATGATTGAAGGGAAGCAGCAGCAAATTGAGAACCGCAAGAGGAAGTATGGACAAGGGAAGTACAATTCAGGAGCTTAGCAGAAGCCATGTTTTACCCCTAGACCGGGAGGACATTTTCAGCATACCCATGGAGGAGGTAGCTCGCACAATCATAATGGCACCAAGAATGGTAACAGGAATGGAGGAAGCAACGGCCAGAACCGTACCAATCCATCAACCCCAGCCAAGAGAGACCTGAGCCAAGTCACTTGCTTTGAGTGCCAGAAGACCGGACATTATGCCAATGAATGACCTGAATCCCCGAATGGAAATGGCAATGGAAGCTCTGGGAAGAAGCCGAACCCTTTCAACAGGGGACAGGTGAACCACGTAAATGTGGAGGAGGTTGAAGCCTAGCCCGATGCAGTAATAGGTAAGTTTTTGGTTAAGTAATTTACTGCACTCGTTCTTTTTTATACTGGCACATCGCATTCATACATATCAAGGGGATTTATGGATAAGTATCAACTGCAACCCAAGCCCTTAGGCCACCCATGTTAGTAATCTTGCATGGAGCAGAATATATGGCTAGTCTATGGTGTGATCGGTTACCATTAAGGATTGGTAACTACGTATTTCCCTCAGACCTAATAGTATTGGAATCTCAAGGATTGGATGTGATATTAGGCATGGATTGGTTGTTAAAGTATGAAGGGAACATTGAATGTGCCAGTACGTCAATTTTGCTTACCACCCCAGAAGGGAGAAGGATCAAGTATGTATCCTGACATGTGCCGAAAAGGACTCAAGTAAATTGCCTAACAGGAGTCGTGTAGGAAGAAGAACCAGTAGTAAAGGATTTTCTGGATCTATTTCCAGAGGAGTTGCGAGGCATGCCACCAGATAGAGATATTGAGTTTTTGATTGAGCTTTTGCCAGGCATAGGGCCAATATCTAAGAGACCATATAGGATGCCTGCAAAGGATTTGGTGGAGATTAAGAAGTAGATTAAGGAGTTACTGGATAAAGGTTATATTCGCCCAAGTTCTTCACCTTGGGGATCGCCAGTACTTCTAGTGGAGAAGAAGGATGGATCGTTAAGGATGGTTGTTGATTATCGAGGATTTAATGAAGTAAACATCAAGAACAAGTACCCACTACCGATGATCAATGATCTGTTTGATCGATTGCAAGGAGCTAATGTATTTTCCAAGATCGATCCGTGATCAGGATACCATCAGTTCAAGATTCGAGAACAGGATATACCGAAGACTGCTTTTACCACCAGGTATGGGCTGTATGAGTATACCGTTATGTCATTTGGTTTGACTAACGCACCTGCATATTTTATGAACATGATGAACATAGTGTTTATGGAGTTTTTGGATAAGTTCTTCGTAGTGTTCATTGATGATATCCTAGTTTACTCGAAGGATGAAGAGGAGCATAAGGAGCATTTGCGTTTGGTACTTGGTAAGCTTAGAGAACATCAGTTATATGCTAAGTTTAGCAAATTTGAGTTTTGGTTGAAGGAAGTTGGATTCCTCGGACACGTTATATCTGGAGAAGGTATAGCAGTAGATCCCACCAAGGTTGATACTGTGACAAATTGGGAAGCCCCAACAACAGTTGGAGAGATCCGGAGTTTTCTTGGACTCGCAGGATACTACCGGAGATTCATCGAAAATTTCTTGAAGATTGCAAAGCCTATGACGGAGTTGTTGGAGAAGGCTACCAAGTTCATATGGACTGATGAATGTGAGGCTAGTTTCCAGGAGTTGAAAAAAACGCTTGGTTACATCACCAGTGTTGATTTTGGCAGATCAGACCAAGGATTATGAGGTGTATTGCGACGCTTCACGTCGAGGACTTGGAGTAGTGCTTATGCAAGAAGGAAGAGTTGTTTCATATGCCTCACAACAGCTTAAGCCTCATGAGTTGAATTATGCTACGCATGATTTGGAGTTAGCAGCCGTAGTGCATGCGTTGAAGACTTGGAGACACTTTCTCATTGGAAATCATTGTGAGGTGTACATGGATCACAAGAGCCTGAAGTATATTTTCACGCAGAAGGAGTTGAATCCCAGACAAAGGAGATGGTTGGAACTCATTAAGGATTATGATATGAGATTGTATTATCACCCTGGAAAGGCTAACGTAGTAGCAGATGCACTGAGCCGTAAGAGCCATGTTAACACCCTAATGATGGGAGATTTACCAAAGGAGTTAGACGAAAATCTTTGTGAGCTATGTTTGGAGATAGTCCCGAGAGGCTATGTAGCAGCATTGGAGATTCAGTCTACTTTGATGGATAAGATCAGAGAAGCTCAAAAGGATGATAAGGAGATCACCACTATTAAGGAGAAAATGAGCAAAGGAAAAGCTAAGGGATTTTGTGAGGATGAGCACGATACCTTATGGTTTGAGGATCGTGTTTATGTGCCCAACGACCCGGAGATCAGGAAGTTGATTCTGCAAGAGGCCCATGATTCACCATATTCGATTCACCCAGGAAATACCAAGATGTATTTGGATTTAAAGGATACGTTCTGGTGGACCGAAATGAAGAAGGATATTGCAGAATATGTAGCAGTTTGTGATGTATGTCAGAGAGTAAAGGCAGAGCATCAGAAGCCAGCAGGATTGCTACAACCATTGCCGATACCTGAATGGAAGTGGGATAAGCTAGGCATGGATTTTATTACAGGATTGCCCAGAACTCATTCGGCTATGACTCAATTTGGGTTGTAGTCGATCGTCTGACAAAGGTAGCTCATTTCATTCCAGTGAAGACTACATATACTAGTGCCAAGTTGGCAAAGATATACATGACCAGAATCGTATGTCTGCATGGAGTTCCAAGGAGCATTGTATGAGATAGAGGAACCCAGTTTACCTCATAGTTCTGGAATCAGTTGCATGAAACTTTGGGTACCAGGCTAGAGTTCAATACAGCTTTCCATCCGCAGACAGATGGACAGACCGAGAGAGTCAATCAGATTTTGGAGGATATGCTGAGAGCTTGTGCGATAGATTACGGATCTAGTTGGGATGAGAATTTGACATACGCAGAGTTCTCCTATAAAAACATTTATCAATCCAGTTTGAAGATGGCCCCTTTCGAAGCCTTGTACGGAAGGAGGTGCAGGACCCCATTGTCGTGGGATGAAGTTGGAGACCGTCAGTTGTTTGGACCGGATCTGATTAAGGAGTCTGAACAGAAGGTGAAATTGATTCGCGATAGGCTCAAGGTAGACCAGTCCAGGCAGAAGGGCTACGCAGATTCTATACGCAAGGAGACAGTTTACGAAGTCGGAGACCGAGTTTATCTTCGAGTATCTCCACTTCGAGGAGTTAAGCGCTTTGGAGTTAAGGGAAAGTTAGTGCCACATTGTGTAGGACCATACAAAGTTTTGGAATGTAGGGAGAAGTAGCCTACAAGTTGGAATTGCCCGAAGGATTGTCAGGAGTTCACGATGTGTTCCATGTTTCCCAGTTGAAGAAGTGCCACATGGAGATGGCTGATATACCGCTGAGAGATATAGTACCACTGGAAGCGATTCAGTTGGACAGTGATTTGACCTACAAGGAGAAACCTGTCAAAATTCTTGAGTATGCCAGTCGAGTCACCCGCAACAAGGTTATTAAGTTTTGCAAAGTTTAGTGGAGCCACCACACGGAGGATGAAGCCACCTGGGAGCGAGAGGAAGATCTGCTGAAGGACCACCCTCACCTATTTTCTAGCCAACCCGAATCTCGAGGGCGAGATTCATCTTAAGGGGGTAGGTTTGTAACATCCCAAATTTTCAATTTGGAATGTTATAAACTAGATCATCATTGCATATCATATTTTATTGCATTTGGTAGATCCTAGAAATTCTACACAACTCAAGGACCCTCGGAGAGAGTTGGGGATTTCGTTATTTTCATATTTGGGTTCTCTCAAATTTTCAAAATAGGATCATTTGATTTGATTTATTTTATCTTCAATTATTTCTATTAAAAATTATGAGAGAGGGAATAAAATGACTTTCCCAAAATAAAGAAATATTGAGGATTTAATAAAAAAATCAAATAAGATTTTATTTTGGTTTTATTCGCTATTTTATTTGAATTTAGGAAAATTGCACGTTTTCAAAAATTGCATTTAGGGACAAGAAAATGTTCATTCTATTCTAAATATTTTATTTAGATGGTGAAAATTTGTTTTGGCATTTTTAGAATTTTATTTCTTTCTTTAGATTTTTTTAGTCGCAGCGATATTGTTTTTCTTAAAGGAGACCCCGCGCCCGATTGGGCTAAGGGCCCAGCCGAGCCAGGCCGCCCTAGCCGCCGCCGCCTCCCACCGAGTCCGGGGAGGACACGCCTCTTGAGGCCGCTCCCTTCCCCAAGTTGACCCCCCCTTTATAACCCGCCGGAGCCCCCCTAGAGCCCCCCTACACGCCGCCCGCGGTGCCGCACGCCGCAGCCGCCGCCCCGCACCACCCGCTGCCGCCCGGAGCCCCGCCAGAGCTTCGCCGGAGCCCCGAGCCGAGGTAGCCGCCGCCGCCGGTTTTCTGAGAAAAATCGTTTCATTTTTTAGAAAACCCAAGTTTTCGTTTTTTTAATAGACCGGTTTTTCTCTGGTTTATTTATTTAGCGAGCATTCGCTCGTTCGTTCGTTTTACCGAACGCGTTCATCGTTTAGTTCTAGTTAACAAACGTTCGTTCATTAACCTGTTTGTCGTTTTCCTTTTTCTTGGATTAAATCCGTGATTTTTCCGATCGTGATTTCTGATCCGATGTTCGTTTTAGTTTAATTTTCACTCGTTTATCGGAATCAGGCGATTCAAGCGCCTGGAGTTTCGTCTCGAAACCCTCTTTCCGTTTAACCAAGTTAAACAAGTTTTTGCCTCAGTAAAATTTGACCTAGATTCAGATTAGTAAACAGAGCTTATTTCTTTTGTTGTTTGTCTTTCATTGCTTTGTTCGATTTGGTTCTTTTTGCCAACCGGAGTTCTTAAGTTGAACTTTCTGGTTAGATCTCTTATTCGAGTTTTACCTGTGCATTAGTTGAGTACTTATTGTATGCTTGTTGTTTGCGATAGAGTATCCGGAGTGCGCCGCTTGCTACTTCGAATCGCTAGGTTTCACGGATCATCAGCAAGGCAAGTTACACTTTGATCATACTTCCTACTACCCAGTTTTTATTGCATTAGATCAACCCTCACACAGTGCATGATTAGGATCTAATTAAATTGTGGGTTTGGGAAGTAGATGAGGTAGTACCTATTACCTGTTTATTATCAAACCTTTGGGAGTTACTTCTACGTTGCTTATTATGCCATGCTATGCTAGTAGACGGGGATTGGGTGAGTGAAATCCATGACAGATGTGAGTTTGTTAAATTAATGGTTTATCTAAGGTGGCAACTTAAATACACATCTGGGTGGATTGAGGCACTTGGATATTCCAGCGATTGCCTGTTTTTCCTTTGGACCGCCACCCAGGATCAAAGCGATCATGAGATTATTCATACTAGAAACTTCCGTGTGCAGCCACAAGCTACTATGGGCTCTAGCATAGTTGACTAAGTTGTGCGAACTCTTACGGTGGTAGACTAGAAGATGTAGGGGATATAGGTTGGTACAGTCTACCCGTTCGTAAGGTGCTAGCGCTTCTGAAAGATTATGTTTCGGTCATCCGTTTCTCAAACACCATGTAGTGCGAGAATCCCAACGGAGGAGATCGAGTCTTGTGGGGAAAAGTGCGCAAACCTCTGCAGAGTGTATAAACTAATCATGGTTAGCCGTGTCCCCGGTTATGGACATCTTGAGTATCTAGTACTTGGATTATCATGTGAATCTCATCATGTTACTCTAAATTAATATTCTTGGGTTTTGTTTTAATGATGATGCTTAATTGGGACTGAGAATGCTGTCAACCATTCTCAATGTTTAACAACTACCATGATAGTTAAATAAATTATATTCCTTTGCAGTAGGGAAAAATTGGCTTTACGCAAAACTGTAACCATAGAGCTTTCCACTAGCCAAATATGCATGTAGAATAGCCTTATTCTTTTATTGCTCTCTATGTGTTACTTTGCCAGCATATTCCATGTGCTGACCCGTTTTCGGGCTGCAACGTTCATGTTGCAGACTTTTCAGACGACGAGTAAGGTGCTTTTAGGTCATGGTTCTATACTCAGTGATGCTGTTGGAGTTGATGGACTCACTTATCTTCCAAGCCTTCCGTTGTTATCGTAATTAGATGGCCTTAAGCCATATTATTGTGATAAGTTCTCTTTTGAGACACTCAATGTAACAAGTGTGTGATTGCTACTCTGGTATAAATCCTTCAAGTACTGTGTGGTGTCAGCATTACTGATCTAGGGATGGCAGCTGAGCATAGAGATTGGACCGTTTGAGGTCTGGTCGCTACACATGGCAATATGCAACCTACAAGCGAATGACAAGGCAACAACAGCGAATAACTGGAACACACCTGGCGCATCGGACTCAGGGCGTTACACGCCATTAAGCTATCGGGTCCGGTTTTGGATCTGATAACCCGTTAACAGCCCGGACCAATGGGGATTTTCCACATGTAAAATACTCATTGGCCAGAGGAAACACGTGTTTGCTCACCGTTGGGACAGATGTCGTCTACTCATTGGACAAGAGGCGCCTATGATACGTCGACACGTGGTGCGGCCCAATAGAGGCCCATTCCGGTGAAAAGGCCGGCCCAGCTATAGGCCCACCATGTTTTTTCAGGCACTAGTGGGCTGGCCAGTTAACAGCCTGTCATGTTTTGGGCCAAATTGAGGCCCATACCAGATCAGGCCCGTTCACAACCTACCGTGTTTTGGGCCAAATTATGGCCCATATCAGATCAGGCCCGTTAACAGGCCACTGTTCTTTTCGGCCCATTCTAAGATAGGTTTGTATTTCAGCCTGTTAAATGCATGTTTACCAGTTCGACCCGATAATAGTTTTGGCATGTTAGTGCCTGTGGTGCATCTGGGATGTTGTCGGCCCAGTTTAAATTTAGGCCATTTAATGGCCCATGCAGACACTGGGCTATTTCTTGTCCGACGTAACTTTAGGCCTCTTAACGGCCCATAGTCTTCGTGGATACATTTCAGCCCAACTGGCCTACCAGCTCGTTAATGGCCCGTGTAACAGTTGGGCCTAATTACAGCCCGCGTTGAATATGGCCTGCTTACAGCCCATCTGATAATGGCCCATGACACTTTTAGGCCTATGGCCCGCGTAGATACCGGCCTGCTTAAAGCCCATAATTTTATTGGGCCAAACGGGCCCGAGATATATTTTGGCCTGTTAACTACTCGTCCTATTTGGGCTAAACATGGGCCTTAGGCAGTTTCGACCTGTATTGGCCCGTGAATTTTTTGGCTCAACGCTAGCCCAATCTAGGTTTTAGCCTGTTAGAAGCCCATTTTATTCTCTGGCCCAGCTGGCCAGAACTTTACTCGGCCTGTTAAAGGCGGGAAACAACCATAAGGTTTAGACCTGCTAATGGCCCAAGATGATTATAGGCCCACGTTTTGGCCCATATGAGTAACGGGCCGCCCTGAAGATCGACAACACTGAGATCCACTAAACCTTCCGGCCTAAATTACAGCATACCGACCAAGAATAAACCTAGAATATACAATAAAGATATTACAGCATTTACATCCCCTCGGCATCGAAGTTTGCCGCCAGTGATAATTAAGGGCAACCAGACAGCAGATTACATAAACTGGGCAGGCCGCCACCAATGGAAGTTAACAGGCGGACGAAATAATAGACAGAACCAACAACACTTCAACACAGTTCAAAAAAGGTTAGCCCGGCCCAGCAGCTGCAGCACAAGCAGCTTAGCAACCTAATGAGACTGCGCTTCTTTGGCGCTCATATCCACCAACTTAAGCTGCATAGCCTCAATAAACGTCATGTACTAACGGTTAATCTTGCATAGAGATTGGAGTTCCAGTCATATTTGAGCGGAAGCATGTACTTGAATTTCAGACTGAAGAAGTCAAACAGATTCAGGCGACGACTTCATCGAGCTTGTGTCACTGAGTAAGTTTGACACTACATCAAGTTGTGACTTCGTGGTTGTATCCCTACCGTCAATATGTTTTGCCTTCTCCTCTGGAATATGTGTTAGAGGGACAAATAATGGGTTCGTTTCACTATCATTGTGGCAGTTCTTCCTAGCAGCAGTGTTGTCACCCTAAAAGAGAAACAAGTAGGTAGATAACAGGTTTTGCACGTATAAGCATCAGCGCTGTCAATTCATCTCATTTCTTTGTTAGACATAAAGAGACACGGTTTAAAATAGCATCAACATAATAGGCATTGTTCATAGTTAAGACGACAGGAAATGGCATTATGCAGGAGTGGCCAGCTTCACCAGACCACTTGATTACAGATCAAGAACACAAGCATAGATGTAGTTCTAAACAACGTATAAGAATGAATGGTGAGTGTAGTGTCAATTTATACCATTTCAGATTGGTAAATAAAGAGACACGATTTAAATAACATTAATATAATATGGCATTGTTCATAGTTGAGACATAGCAGGATATGACATTGTGCTGTTGTTGGTAGTCTCACCACACCACTGGATTACAGATCAAAAACACAAGGATACACATAGTGCTAAAGAAGATAACTTGCTATGTTTTAATTTACATGGTATGAATAAGGAACTAGATTGTACAACTAAAGACTGAAATTGAGAATGACAAACTTATGTTTATGTACTTCTACTTTATAAACTTTAAACAAGCAATTTGATGCAGACGAAAAAAATAAACATCATTTGCACTCATAACTATCCAAATATAAACAACAAATTTTGAAGGCTCGAGGAGAACAAACTTACATTACTAGTGAAGACACGCTCTATAATGGCCTTGTCCATATTGATGGGGGGGTCAATTCAAGAAGTTTACCTCACACTCTTCTTCGAGAGTATTGCCTTTATTCTACATTTTGTTAAGAGTAAATATAGATGTGAAAATATAGGAACAAATGGCGATTATTTAACTTAAGATGCAGGGTACAAATGTAAAAACAACATACAGGCAGAAGGCACTGACAAGAGCAATGCGGAGCTAAACTTCTTGAATAACATTGGTTTTATTCAATATTTTGGCAAGAGTAAATGTAGATCTTATGTGTAGAAAAATGGAGGACAAGGGAAAATAAGTTGCAAAGTTGAAGAACTAGCTGACAAATATAAGGACAACAGATACTTACGAGAATAATGCAGAACTAAATTTCTTAATAGGCATTGGGTTTATTCTACATTACTTTAAGCATTAATATAGATCTGATAATTTGGAGCGAACAGTGGATAAGCAAGCTATAATGCACAATGATGTCACATAATCCACCAGGTATGAATGTAAGGACAACGATAGGACAATAGGTACTCACAAGAGCAAATCAGCGACCAGCATAGTTGCGATATCCTAGGTTTTGCGACGCTGGTTCTATCACCAATATACATCGGGTGTTATGTGATTTCTCCAGTAGAACCACCTTTTTCAAGGACTTTGCTTGTACTCCTTCAGGTTCTGCAATCACCCTCTTCCTTTTGGATCACTAAAACACAAGAACAACATTCGAATGGAAAAACATGGTATGACGACAAATGGAATAGGTGTTGATAATGGATGGGCATGGCACCTTCACATATATCATGAGTAAACTAAGAAGAAGGCGGTGCAACGAAGCAAAAGAAATGCAAGCCACCTTATGCAAGATATGTGCAACCAATAAAACCTTGCCAAATTAGAACAAGCACCTTATTGGGTGAACATGATAGGCCATCTGCCTTTGACTCCTTGAGCTCAAAATAGTCATTAGGATCATATTCTGAATACGAATCTATAGGCCGGGAGCATGTGGGTTTCATTGCATCCACAATGGACCTCAATCCCTTGATGCCAAGTTTGTTACCCATTGAACTGTTGTACAATATTCTTCTGATGTGCGCATTCTTATATTCATTGTGATTATGTACAATATCTATAAAGCATGAAAACACAAATAGTAGTGAGATTATCTTTGTAATGTAGAGGATATTGTAATATAATACAGGCTCCCTGTAAACCCTTGTGTGCTATCACTGGATTCTGATGAGAGAGCCCATGTGTGTTGTAATATGGTGAGTATATTAATATAATCTGGCACAACTACACAAAAAATAGGCTCCCTGTTGGGGGCCCTAGATGTAAGGATGGCAGATGATAGGTTCATAATATACCCTATAGAAATTTTATTGCCAAACTGTAACATCCCAAATTTTCAATTTAGAATGTTATACATTAGTTCATCATTGCATATCATATTTTATTTTGCATTTTGGTTGATCCTAGAAATTCTACGCAACTCAATGACCCATGGAGAGAGTTGGGGATTTCGTTATTTTCATATTTGACTTTCCTCAAATTTTGAGAATAGGATCATTTGATTTTATTTATTTTATCGTCAATTATTTCTATTACAAAAATATGAGAGAGGGAATAAAATGACTATCCCAAAATAAAGAAATATTGAGGATTTAATAATAAAATCAAATAAGATTTTATTTTGGAGTTTTTCGGTGTTTTATTTGAATTTAGGAAAAATGTGCGTTTTTCAAAATTGCATTTAGGTCCCAAATAAATGTTCACCTTGTGCGGCTTGATTTCAGAAGCCCGTGAAAATTTATTTCGGAAATTTTTGGAGTCCGTTTAGTATTTCTTTTTATTTTTCTTCCGAGCAGAATAATTAAAAAAAGAATCGACCTACGGGCCGTGTCCGACTAGGACTCCGGCCCAAGGGGGCCTTTATAAGCCGAGGCCCAGCCCCGGGGAAACCCTAGCCGCCCCAGCCCCCCAAGCCGCGCCGCCACCCGGTCCCGCCGCCACTGCCACCGCCGCGCCGTGTCGCCGCCGCCCGCCACCGCCACCGCCGCGCCGCGTCACCGTCGCCCGCCACCGCGCCGCCGTCGCCGGACGCCGCCGCCGCCGAGGTTCGCCGCCGCCTCGACTTCCGTGCCATCGGTTTTTAAAAAAAAATAATAGACCGATTTTCGTCAGTTTTTTTAGATTTGGTTTTTCTAAATAGATCGGGTTTTCCGGTTTTTTTAAATAGTGAGCGTTCGTCCGTTCGTTCGTTCTAGCGAGCGTTCGTCGTTTTCCTTTTTCTCGGATTAAATCCGCGATTTTTTTGATCGCGATTCCTGATCCGATTTTTGTTTTAGTATAACTTTTCGCTCGTTTATCGGAATCAGGCAATTCAAGCGCCTAGAGTTTCGTCTCGAAACCCTCTATCCGTTTAACCAACTTAAACAAGATTTTGCTACTGTAAAATTTGCCTTGGATCCAGATTACTAGAACGAAGTGTTTTCTTCCGCCGTTTGACTTTCATTGCTTCGTTCGATTTAATTCTTTTTGCCAACCGGAGTTCTTAAGTTGAACCTTCTGGTTAGATCTCTTATTTGAGTTTTACCTGTGCATTAGATGAGTACTTATTGTATGCTTGTTTGTTTGTCTGCGATAGAGTACCCGGAGTGCGCCGCTTGTTACTTCGAATCGTTAGGTTTCCCGGATCATCAGCAAGGCAAGTAACACTTTGATCATACCTTTTCTACTACTCAGTTTTCTTGCATTAGATCAATCCTCACACATTGCATGACTAGGATCTAATTAAATTGTGGGATGGGAAGTAGATGAGGTAGTACCTATTACCTGTTTATTATCAAACCTTTGGGAGTTACTTCTACGTTTGCTTATCATGCCATGCTGTGCTAGTAGACGTGGATTGGTTGAGTGATATCCATGACAGATGTGAGTTTGTTAATTAATGGTTTATCTAAGGTGGCAACTTAAATACACATCTGGGTGGATTGAGGCACCTGGGTATTCTAGGACTTGCCTGTTTTCTTTTGGACCGCCACCCAGGCTTAAAGGGATCATGAGACTATTCATACTCAGTGATGCCGTTGGAGTTGATGGACTCACTTATCTTCCAAGCCTTCCGCTGTTATCGTAATTAGATGGCCTTAAGCCATATTTATTGTAATAAGTTCTCTTTGGAGACACTCGATGTAATAAGTGTGTGATTGCTACTCTGTTATAAATCCTCCGAGTACTGTGTGGTGTCAGCATTACTGATCCAGGGATGACACCGGAGCACAGAGATCAGACTGTTTGAGGTCTGGTCGCTACAGAGATGGTATCAGAGCACACGCTGACTGTAGGACACGACCACTAAGCTAAAAGACCTAGATCACTATTCACTCTCTTCTCTTCTGACCTCTCATCTTTTCTACTCTTTAGGATGATGGATGCAAGGAACAAGTTGACACAACCGGATGAAGATACATCCTTTGGACGACACTTGAAGGAAGTCACTAGATACCTGAACATAGGAGTACCAAGCTTCACGGGAACCTACAACGCCACTTTACCTGAAGAAGAGCGCTGGATGATTCAAGTTCAAGTTCCAGGAAGGACGTTCATGCCAGTCACTGAGCCCATAGAGTTTTCTTTTGATGCACCAACTTGGAGTCTAGGAAAGAGCATGTCAACTCACATCGCCATGGGACGCATTGGAGAAGTCTACCGCAAGGATCTCAAGGATACTATCTACCAGATTTGTGGATGCCAAGATGAGCACTGGGAGATGATCAGCACCAGGAAGGATAGGCCAATCGCAGCTTTTATCTAGGAGTTAAACCAGCACATTCGATGACAGGAGAACCAAATGTGCGCCAACATGATAGATCTGAAGAAGGCTAAGACTAGAATCAAGGAACTGGAGGAAGAACTCAAGGCTACACGTGAAGATTATGAAGAAGAAATTAAAGTATTGGTGGAGAAGAATGACGACCTGATCAAGAAGATTGGAATATTTCTAGCAGACCACCTCATCAGTAGTAGTAGTCCACCATGTAAATATAGTAGTCCGAGCACTTTTGCGATAGTTAGATCGATTGTATGCCCTTGTTTGATTGATTGAAGTGAATTGTTTGCTTTTGCCTCATGTGCATATGGGTAGTGTTTTCTCTTTAGACCCCCCCTCTATTATTATATCTCATCTTTTCTAAACCCTCAGATGCCTCCGAGATGTGACCCCGGATTTGCCTTTCCACCGGAGCTCACCCAGTTGATCCAGCAACAGAACACATTGATGCAGTTGCTAGTCCAGAATCAGAATCAGGGGAACAACAACAACAACCCACCACCACCACCACCTGTTGACCACTTAGCCCGTTTTCTTAGGCTGAATCCGCCGGTGTTTTCCAGTAGCACCGAGCCGATAGTAGCAGATGATTGGCTACGCAAGACAGCTAGGGAGTTGACCACAGCAGAATGCACAGATGCGGAGAAGGTGAAGTTTGCCGCACATCAGCTAGAAGGACCAGCAGCATCATGATGGAGAATTTCACAGCCACTTTCCCTGTTGACACTGTCACATGGGACCAGTTTCCGCAGGCTTTTCGTACTTCCCATGTTTCAGCAGGAGCTATGGCCATGAAGAAGCGTGAGTTTTGCAACTTGCGCCAAGGAGGAAGGACAGTTGGCCAGTATGTGCAGGAATTTAGCAAGTTAGCACGTTATGCACCAGATGACGTCGCTACCGATGCAACTAAGAAGGAGAAATTTCTGGAAGGACTGAATGATGAGTTGAGCATGTAGTTGATGGTAGACACCTTCAACAACTACCAGCAGTTGGTAGATCGTGCTCTTATGATTGAAGGCAAGCAGCAACAAATTGAGAATCGCAAGAGGAAGTATGGACAAGGGAAATACAATTCAGGAGCTCAGCAGAAGCCACGTTTTACCCCTAGACCGGGAGGACATTTTCAGCATACCATGGAGGAGGTAGCTCGCACAATCACAATGGCACCAAGAATGGAAATGGCAACGGAGGAAGCAACGGCCAGAACCGCACCAACCCCTCAACCCCAGCCAAGAAGGACCTGAGCCAAGTCACTTGTTTTAAGTGTCAGAAGACCAGACATTATGCCAATGAATGTCCTGAAGGACAAAATGGCAATGGAAGTTCTGGGAAGAAGCCGAACCCTTTCAACAGGGGACAGGTGAACCACGTTAGCGTGGAGGAGGTTGAAGCTCAGCCTGATGCAGTAATAGTTAAGTTTTTGGTTAAGTCATTTACTACACTCGTTCTTTTTGATACTGGTGCATCGCACTCATACATATCAAGGGGATTTGTGGATAAGTATAACCTACCAACCCAAGCCCTTAGGTCACCCATGTTAGTAACCTTGCCTGGAGCAGAGTATGTAGCTAGTCTATGGTGTGATTGGTTACCATTAAGGATTGGTAACTATGTTTTTCCCTCAGACCTAATAGTATTGGAATCTCAAGGATTGGATGTGATATTAGGCATGGATTGGTTATCAAAGTATGAAGGGAATATTGAGTGTGCTAGTAAGTCAATTTTGCTTACCACCCCAGAAGGGAGAAGGATCAAGTATGTATCCCGGCATGTGCCAAAGAGGACTCAAGTAAATTTCCTAACATGAGTTGTGCAGGAGGAAGTACCAGTGGTAAGGGATTTCCCTGATGCATTTCCAGAGGAGTTGCCAGGCATGCCACCGGATAGAGATATTGAGTTTTTGATTGAGCTATTGCCAGGCACAGGGCCAATATCAAAGAGACCATATAGGATGCCAGCAAGGGATTTGGTGGAAATTAAGAAGCAGATTAAGGAGTTACTGGATAAGGGATATATTCGCCCAAGTTCTTCGCCTTGGGGATCGCCGGTACTTCTAGTGGAGAAGAAGGATGGATTGTTAAGGATGGTTGTTGATTATCGAGGATTGAGTGAAGTAACAATCAAGAACAAGTACCCACTACCAATGATTAATGATCTGTTTGATCGATTGCAAGGAGCTAAGGTATTTTCCAAGATCGATCTGCGATCAGGATACCACCAGTTGAAGATTCGAGAACAGGATATTCCGAAGATAGCTTTTACCACCAGGTATGGGCTGTATGAGTATACTGTTATGTCATTTGGTCTGACTAACGCCCCTGCCTATTTTATGAACATGATGAACAAAGTGTTTATGGAGTTTCTGGATAAGTTCGTCGTAGTGTTCATTGATGGTATCCTGGTTTATTCAAAGAATGAAGAGGAGCATAAGGAGCATTTGCGTTTGGTACTTGGAAAGCTCAGAGAACATCAATTATATGCCAAGTTCAGCAAATGTGAGTTTTGGTTGAAGGAAGTAGGATTCCTCAGACACGTTATATCTGGAGAAGGTATAGCAGTTGATCCCACTAAAGTTGATACCGTGACCAAGTGGGAAGCCCCAACAATAGTTGGAGAGATCCGGAGTTTTCCTGGACTCGCAGGATACTACCGGAGATTTATTGAGAATTTCTCAAAGATTGCGAAGCCTATGACTGAGTTGTTGAAGAAAGATACCAAGTTCATATGGACAGAGGAATGTGAGGCTAGTTTCCAAGAGTTGAAGAAACGTTTGGTTACCTCACCAGTGTTGATTTTGCCAGACCAGACCAAAGATTATGAGGTGTATTGCGACGCTTCACGTCAAGGACTTGGAGCTGTGCTTATGCAGGAAGGGAGAGTTGTTTCATATGCTTCAAGACAACTAAAGCCCCATGAGTTGAATTATGCCACACATGATTTGGAGTTAGTAGCCGTAGTGCATGCATTGAAAACATGGAGACATTTTCTGATTGGAAATCATTGTGAGGTGTACACGGATCATAAGAGTTTGAAGTACATTTTCACCCAGAAGGAGTTAAATCTCAGACAAAGGAGATGGTTGGAGCTTATCAAGGATTATGATATGAAATTGCATTATCATCCAAGAAAGGCTAATGTAGTAGCTGACGCCTTAAGCCGTAAGAGCCATGTCAATACGTTAATGACGGGAGAAATACCCAAGGAGTTAGCAGAAAATCTTCGTGAACTATGTTTGGAAATAGTTCTGAGAGGCTATGTAGCAGCATTGGAGATTCAGTCAACTTTGATGGATAGAATCAGAGAAGCTCAGAAAACTGACAAAGAGATTGCCGCTATAAAGGAGAAACTTAGTAAAGGAAAAGCTAAAGGATTTCGTGAGGATGAGCACGACACCCTATGGTTTGAAGACCGTGTTTACGTGCCCAATGACCCGGAGATCAGGAAGTTGATTTTGCAAGAGGCACACGACTCACCGTATTCGATTCACCTAGGAAATACCAAGATGTATTTGGATTTGAAGGATATTTTCTGGTGGACCGGAATGAAGAAGGATATTGCGGAGTACGTAGCAGTTTGTGATGTATGTCAGAGAGTAAAGGCAGAGCATCAGAAGCCAGCAGGACTGTTACAACCATTGCCGATACCCGAATGGAAGTGGGATAAGCTAGGCATGGATTTTATCACGGGATTACCCAGGACACGTTCAGGCTATGACTCAATTTGGGTTGTAGTTGATCGATTGATGAAAGTAGCTCATTTCTTCCCGGTAAAGACCACTTACACCAGTGCTAAGTTGGCAAAGATATACATGACCAGGATCGTATGTCTGCATGGAGTTCCAAGGAGTATCGTATCAGATAGAGGAACCCAGTTTACCTCAAAGTTCTGGAAACAGTTGCACGAAACTTTGGGAACCAGGCTAGAGTTCAGTACAACTTTTCATCCACAGACAGATGGACAGACCGAGAGAGTCAATCAGATTTTGGAGGATATGCTGAGATCTTGTGCGCTAGATTATGGATCTAGTTGGGACGATAATTTTCCATATGCAGAGTTCTCTTACAACAACAGTTATCAAACCAGTTTAAAGATGGCCCCTTTCGAAGCTTTGTACGGAAGGAGGTGTAGGACACCGTTGTCATGGGACGAAGTTGGAGACCGCCAGTTGTTTGGACCTGACCTGATTAAAGAGGCTGAACAGAAGGTGAAGCTGGTTCGTGATAGACTCAAGGTAGCCCAATCCAGACAGAAGAGTTATGCAGATTCTAAACGCAAGGAGACCGTTTACGAAGTCGGAGATAGAGCTTATCTTCGAGTATCTCCAATTCGGGGAACAAAGCTTTTGGAGTTAAAGGGAAGTTAGTACCACGATTTCTAGGACCATATCGAGTTTTGGAATGTATGGGAGAAGTGGCCTACAAGTTGGAATTGCCCGAAGGATTGTCAGGAGTTCATAATGTGTTCCATGTTTCTCAGTTAAAGAAGTGCCACGTGGAGATGGCTGATATACCATTGAGAGACACAGTGCCCTTAGAAACCATTCAGTTGGATAACGATTTGACCTACGAGGAGAAACCAGTTAAGATCCTCGAGTTTGCCAGCCGAGTTACCCACAGCAAGGTTATCAAGTTTTGCAAAGTTCAGTGGAGCCACCACACAGAGGATGAAGCCACCTGGGAGCAAGAGGAAGATTTGCTCAAGGACCACCCTCACCTATTTTCTAACCAACCTGAATCTCGAGGGCGAGATTCATCTTAAGGGGGGTAGGTTTGTAACATCCCAAATTTTCAATTTGGAATGTTATACATTAGATCATCATTGCATATCATATTTTATTTTGCATTTTGGTTGATCCTAGAAATTCTACGCAACTCAATGACCCATGGAGAGAGTTGGGGATTTCGTTATTTTCATATTTGAGTTTCCTCAAATTTTGAGAATAGGATCATTTGATTTTATTTATTTTATCGTCAATTATTTTTATTACAAAAATATGAGAGAGGGAATAAAATGACTTTCCCAAAATAAATAAATATTGAGGATTTAATAATAAAATAAAATAAGATTTTATTTCGGAGTTTTTCGGTGTTTTATTTGAATTTAGGAAAATGTGCGTTTTTCAAAATTGCATTTAGGTCCCAAATAAATGTTCACCTTGTGCGGCTTGATTTTAGAAGCCCGTGAAAATTTATTTCGGAATTTTTGGAGTCCATTTAGTATTTCTTTTTATTTTTCTTCCGAGCGGAATAATTTAAAAAAACGAACCGACCTACGGGCCGTGTCCGACTAGGACTCCGGTCCGAGGGGCCTTTATAAGCCGAGGCCCAGCCCCGGGGAAACCCTAGCCGCCCCAGCACCCCAAGCCGCGCCGCCACCCGGTCCCGCCGCCGCCCGCCGCTGCGCCGCCCCGCGCCGCCGTCGCCGGACGCCGCCGCCGCCGCCGCCGAGGTTCGCCGCCGCCTCAACTTCCGCGCCATCGTTTTTTTAGAATAATAGATCGGTTTTCGTCGGTTTTTTTAGATTCGTTTTTTTAAATAGATTGGTTTTTCCGGTTTATTTAAATAGCGAGCGTTTGTCCGTTCGTTCGTTCTAGCGAGCTTTCGTCATTTTCCTTTTTCTCGGATTAAATCCGCGATTTTTCTGATCGCGATTCCTGATCCGATTTTCGTTTTAGTATAACTTTTCGCTCGTTTATCGGAATCAGGCGATTCAAGCGCCTAGAGTTTCGTCTCGAAACCCTCTATCCGTTTAACCAACTTAAACAAGATTTTGCTACTGTAAAATTTGCCTTAGATCCAGATTACTAGAACGAAGTGTTTTCTTCCGCCGTTTGACTTTCGTTGCTTCGTTTGATTTGATTCTTTTTGCCAACCGGAGTTCTTAAGTTGAACCTTCTGGTTAGATCTCTTATTTGAGTTTTACCTATGCATTAGATGAGTACTTATTGTATGCTTGTTTGTTTGTCTGCGATAGAGTACCCGGAGTGCGCCGCTTGTTACTTCGAATTGTTAGGTTTCCCGGATCATCAGCAAGGCAAGTAACACTTTGATCATACCTTTTCTACTACCCAGTTTTCTTGCATTAGATCAATCCTCACACATTGCATGACTAGGATCTAATTAAATTGTGGGATGGGAAGTAGATGAGGTAGTACCTATTACCTGTTTATTATCAAACCTTTGGGAGTTACTTCTACGTTTGCTTATTATGCCATGCTATGCTAGTAGACGTGGATTGGGTGAGTGATATCCATGACAGATGTGAGTTTGTTAATTAATGGTTTATCTAAGGTGGCAACTTAAACACACATCTGGGTGGATTGAGGCACCTGGATATTCCAGGACTTGCCTGTTTTTCTTTTGGACCGCCACCCAGGCTTAAAGGGATCATGAGACTATTCATACTAGAAACTTCCGTGTGCAGCCACAAGCTATTATGGGCTCTAGCATAGTTGACTAAGTCATGCGAACTCTTACAGTGGTAGACTAGCAGATGTAGGGGATGTAGGTGGTACGGTCTACCCGATCGTAAGGTGCTAGCGCTTCTGAAAGACTATGTCTCGATCATCCGTCTTCTCAAACACCATGTAGTGCGAGAAACCAAACGGAGGCGATCGAGTCTTATGGGGAAAAGTGCGCAAACCTCTGCAGAGTGTAATAAACTAATCATGATTAGCTGTGTACCCGGTTATGGCCATCTTGAGTATCTAGTATTTGGATTATCCTGTGAATCTCAACATGTTACTCTAAATTAATTTTGTTGGGTTTTGTTTAATGATGATGCTTAATTGGGATTGAGAATGCTGTCAATCATTCTCAATGTTTAACAACTACCATGATAGTTAAATAAAATTTATTCCTTTGAAGTAGGGAAAAATTGGCTTTACGCAAAACTGTAACCATAGAGCTTTCCACCAGCCAAATATGCATATAGTATAGCTGTTACATTCCATTTCTCTCTATGTGTTACCTTGCCAGCATATTCCATGTGCTGACCCGTTTTCGGGCTGCAACATTAATATTGCAGACTTTTCAGACAACGATTAAGGAGTTTTTAGGTCATGGTTCTATACTTAGTGATGCCGTTGGAGTTGATGGACTCACTTATCTTCCAAGCCTTCCGCTGCTATCGTAATTAGATGGCCTTAAGCCATATTTATTGTAATAAGTTCTCTTTGGAGACACTCGATGTAATAAGTGTGTGATTGCTACTCTGTTATAAATCCTCCGAGTACTATGTGGTGTCAGCATTACTGATCCAGGGATGACACCGGAGCACAAAGATCAGACCATTTGAGGTGTGGGCGCTACACAAACCATGATAACAGGAGCGCAGAGCCAGTAGGCAAATCATAGTGTAGATAATAGGGGTACACCATAACCACCATAAATAAATCAGGAAAGCGGAACTGGATGGAAAACATAGGGCTTTGCTGCTACTAATATGCAGCCTATCGATCACCTACATGCCAGCTCTATTCATTTAAAGGGACACATCTGTTACTATCAGTTTAATCTATCAAAGACCGCGCGGCTCCCACCATTTCTGGGGTATTATGGCAGACCAACTCGAAGTGTGAAATCATTTAGCAAAACCGGCCCAATAGAAGTGTCGACTGCAGATGTCCCTGCTCCCCTTCCTGATAAGGAACATATTGTGCTTTCCATACAGAACACCGCACGGGACGCCGGCTGAATCACCAGTCCCCACCGCCTGTGTTCCTCCGCCACCCCCACCCCCACCCTGTCCCCACCCGTGTCGAGTTTTCTTTGTTCGGCGAGGTCCCACCACCGCCCCCCACAACCACCGTCCCCACCCGAGCCCCTTCCTTCACACCAGTGAACTCTGGCGAGCTCCCAAAAATCGACTGACCCAATTTTGAAATTTAGTCTACTGTTATTTAACTAGTGTGGAATATATAAGGGGAAAACCATAAGCATTGCGAGTATAGTGTTGAGTGTGCCATGGTGGATCTAAAGGTGCAAACCGGACAAAGCAACTTCGCAACCAATGTTTGCTTTCAACTAACAAGTAAGTGATGGACAAGAAATCAGAGTAAAGTAGTGGCGATCTATTTTCTTGCTGCGATAAATAAGTTGAGCATATACGAAAGAGTACCGCCTCTGGTGCGACACCGTGTATGCATCTGCTAAGAATTTGACGGTGCTGCGGTAGCGATGGCTGTCGGTGGCGTGGAAGCAGATCTAGGAGGGTATACGGTGGCGGCGGGGCGTGGTGGACGCGACGGTCATGGGAGCGGCTCCGGCAAGGTGGATGACGACAGGGATGAAGCGAGAGGATGGGATGCAAAGATCCCAGTCCGGAGCCGTGGATGAGAGAGGTCGATCTCTTGTAATGGCCGACGGCATCGGGGTATCTGCTCTGGCATGGTGGAGGAGGATGGCGGTGGATGGGGTGGCGGACGGAGGAGGCTGGGGTGGAGAGGGTGTTTTGGCGCCCACGGAGTACGAATGGGGAAATGGAGGGAGGGAGGAAGGGGGAACCATGTCTTCAGGGCGCGCTTGTATCAAATGCGAGGAAATTTACAAACTTAGCCCCCGTTTAAAATTTCCTACATCACAACAATATTAGTCGGTTGGGGATAGGACGGTAATCTCGCATACACCGAATATTTGCCGACGAGAGTTTGTTTTTGGCGCCCACCATGTATGAATCAGGGAGGGAGTCGATTTCGGCCGAGGAGACACTGTGTTTTGGCGCCCACCGTGTATGAATCTGGGTGAGAGGCGGTTATGTCATGTTTGAGTGAAATTACAAACCTACGCCTATCGAAACCTATAGACATCGAGCCGATAGGCTTTGCATGGCAGGGATAGGTAGTAATTTCCATCTCGCAGATTTTGGTTTCGGGCGGTTACTGCGACTTTCCCCGCTTCGTTCAAATTTTTGCAGAGCAAGAGTGCATGTTTACCATGCCAACTCAATTTGAATCCAGTTTGTATTCTATTTTTGTTCGGGCGGTACCATTTTCGATTGGAATAAAATTCTATATACATCATTTATATATATATGCTTTCAGAAGCACAACACCCTTTATAGATAAATATGGTTTACAAATGGCATGAGCTCAGATTCATAAGGCTGTATCCATCTTAATTCGGATTTTCAAATATTTGAAACCACTTGATGTTGAAATCCAATGTATGCATTCCTCGCTAATTGTCTCCAATTAATGTGTGTTTCATGCGGGTTTTTATTTTTTTACTTCTCAAACATGTATAATGTGTTTCACACACGCAACATATAGTGTAATCCCATTTAGACATTAATTGCATATAAACCATGCATTATCTCTAATTAAAGAATCTATGGATCACTAATATTGATAAACTATATAACATTACACGTGTCCCCAAATTCAAATGAATATGCATGTTTGATACACCAATTTGTGTTATGATATTACCGATGTCGTGATCTCCAGTTTAAATATTTGAATCCCCTTTAATCCAAATATTCGTCTCATATAGCTATCACTCATGCTTATATAGGAGTATCTCTCTAGACCTATACGCGTTCATCGTCCCTCGAGTATCTCTCGTTCTACCTGTATGTCGACAATGATCTTTTATCTTCATAACACACTGACGGTACTCTCTCCCTCGACCTCCATCACTCTAACTCTCTCTAAGTATATCTCGCTCCCTGCTATGTGTCTCTAACTATGATTCTCCATGTGAAATCTCTTTCTCTCACACAAACACAAACTTCGTCCCCCGGGGTCTCATTTCTCTCTACTATTCTGCCGTGTGCCACTCGCACACACCCTCTCACACTGAGATGTATTTCACTCCTTAGGTATGAGAAGCTACGACTCTCCCTCTTAAATATCTCTTTCTCACACACAAACACAAACTCTGTCTCCCAGGGTATCATATCTCTCCACCATTCTCTTGTATTTCGCTCACACACACTCTCTCTCCCTAGAGATATCTTGCGTTCCCTCATATGTCTCTCTAGCTATCACTCTCGTTGTGAAATATCTTTCTCTCTCGCAGACACAAAACCCAGTCTCTCGGGATCTCATTTCTCTCCGATATTTGTTTGTATGTGAGTCACATGCACCCTTTCTCCATCTCTCTCACACCCACACACATAACTCAACCTTCTGATCCACTCGACTCCTATCTCTAACGCACACTAGCTAGCATCTTTATCTTTCTATTTATCTGTTACTCCATCAACCTTGTTTCTCTCCCTCACTCTTGATTCCTATCACGCACACTATGTATGTTTCTCTCTACATGCAGTCAAGTGCCCTCTTTTTATCTTTCTCTCACACACACATAACTTCACCCTCTGAACCACCCGGTGGTCATCTCCAACACTCAAACTAGCCGATGTCCCTCTAGATAGCATTTCCATCTCTGTATCTATCTATAGTTTCCCCGTCAACATTTCTTTCTCGGATGCACTCTTGCTTCCTATCACCCACACTATATATGTCTCTCCATACATGCATTTATAGGTTGATCTCTTTTGCACAATCATTGTGTCTCACTCCCTCTGCTTGCCATAGATGCATGCTCCAGCCCACACCACTATCTCTTAAAGACAAAAACACATGCTCAATTGTCGGGCCTTCTTCCCTACACTATCACATGCATGCGTATTGTCATACCGATCTGTCTCTCCCATGTCGTTGATCTTATGAATTATGTCTTCTTTCTTTTATCTCGATCATGCGTGCGCGCACACACACAGATCCATGTATACATGTATACCTCTCACACATGCACGTTCAAGGTCTCTATGTCTCCATATGTAGTTAATTACCCTCAACCCTAACACCACATTGAATTGTTCTCTTCTTGTGTGCACATAACTACCGTCTGGATGGGTAAAACACACACTCACACTTAACAATCTTCTTCTAGCTACCCTCCCCCTCTCACTCTTCCCCTATATTCCCGAAACTAATAAGGCCATCCCTTCGTTTAATTCCCGCCTACATGCACCATCGATATGTAGTAGTCTTCTTCGGTGTCTCTCGAAAAAACATGTTCTCTCAATGTTGACTCCTCTCACGCGCACACACCTTCTCTTCCCTATCTATGGGCCTTTTCTCTCTCGCACCCCTTCATTGGTGGCCTCTGCCATACACATCACCTCTCTATGATGAAGCCACGCACACTTAAGTTACATCTGCCACCGAGGACCCCACGTCACACACACACACGCACCCCCCCCACACACACTAAGACTCCATCTCTCTCTCTCACACACACATGCACCCACCCCCACCCCCTAGGCACACACGCACACACTAAGACTCCATCTCACACACACATGCTCTAGGCGGAGCATTTGTTCCTCCCACCCTTCGTCCACCCTTACCTATATGATAAAAAATCACCTTAATTAACTTGTATAACATGGACAAATTCCACTTTACTTTAGTAGTTAGCAAACTTATCATCTCTACTCTTATAAAAAACTGAGTTGGTGATGATGGTGTGCCTGCCATCTTGTAATATATACCGTCCGATCTATATCTAACGGATAGAAATCAAACTATGATAGTTTTACAAAAGATACCCGCACCTCTCTCCACATCCTTATCTCCCACAACCTCATTGCAGAGCAATTAAAAAAGGAAGTCTCTGGAACAATCTAGCATGGTGGCCGCTGCCGCCTACCGGCACCGTCCATCCCCATGCCTGCGCCCAGTCCGACCACCTGTCACCATCACGCTCCACTCCTCCTCACCTTATCTCTCATCTTTCATTTTTTTTGATGAAATTCTCGAGATACCAGTTTTCCGATAAAATTCTCGAGATATCATTAGTTTTTACAGATGGGATTACTCCAGCATGGGTCAATCACAACAGGTGTTTAAAAAATGCATATTGATGTTTGCTATGTCTTGAGCTTGTGTTGGTTTTCCCCGAAGAGGAAGGGATGATGCAGCAGATTAGCGTAAGTATTTCCCTTAGTTTTTGAGAACCAAGGTATCAATCCAGTAGGAGGCCACGCTCAAGTCCCTCATACTTGCACAAAACAATAGCTACTCGCAACCAACGCGATTAGGGGTTGTAAATCCCTTCACGGTCACTTACGAGAGTGAGATCTGATAGATATAATATTTTTGGTATTTTTGGTATAAAGATGCAAAGTAAAAAGTAAAAGAAAAGTAAAAAGCAAAGCAAGATTAAAGTGATGGAGATTGATATGATGAGAATAGACACGGGGGCCATAGGTTTCAGTAGTGGCTTCTCTCAAGAGCATAAGTATTCTACGGTGGGTGAACAAATTACTGTTGAGCAATAGACAGAATTGAGCATAGTTATGAGAATATCTAGGCATGATCATGTATATAGGCATCACGTCCGTGACAAGTAGACCGAAACGATTCTCCATCTACTACTATTACTCCACTCATCGACTGCTATCCAGCATGCATCTAGAGTATTAAGTTAAAAACATAGTAACGCCTTAAGCAAGATGACATGATGTAGAGAGATAAATTCATGCAATATGAAATAAACCCCATCTTGTTATCCTCGATGGCAACGATGCAATACGTGCCTTGCTGCCCCTTCTGTCACTGGGAAAGGACACCGCAAGATCGAACCCAAAGCTAAGCACTTCTCCCATGGCAAGAACTACCAATCTAGTTGGCCAAACCAAACGGATAATTCGAAGAGACTTGCAAAGATAACCAATCATACATAAAAGAATTCAGAGAAGATTCAAATATTATTCATAGATAGACTTGATCATAAACCCACAATTCATCGGTCTCAACAAACACACCGCAAAAAGAAGATTACATCGAATAGATCTCCACAAGAGAGGGGGAGAACTTCGTATTGAGATTCAAAGAGAGAAGAAACCATCTAGCTACTAACTATGGAACCGAAGGTCTGAGGTAAACTACTCACACTTCATCGGAGGGGCTAGGATGATGTAGAAGCCCACCGTGATGACGGCCCTCTTCTGGTGGAGCTCTGGAACAGGCCGCAAGATGGGATCTCATGGATACAGAAAGTTGCGGCGGTGGAATTAGGTTTTTGGCTCCTGTTCTAATCGTTTGGGGGTACGTAGGTATATATATAGGAGGAAGGAGTACGTCGGTGGAGCACCAAGGGGCCCACGAGGCAGGGGGCGCGCCCTAGGGGGGCGCCCCCCACCCTCGTGACCTCCTCTTTGACTCCTTGGAGTAGGGTCCAAGTCTCCTGGATCATGTTCGGTGAGAAAATCACGTTCCCAAAGGTTTTATTCCGTTTGGACTCCGTTTGATATTCTATTTCTCCGAAACACCGAAATAGGCAAAAAACAACAATTCAGGGCTGGGCCTCCGGTTAATAGGTTAGTCCCAAAAATAATATAAAAGTGGAAAATAAAGCCCAATATAGTCCAAAACAGTAGATCATATAGCATGGAGCAATCAAAAATTATAGATACGTTGGAGACATATCAGGCATCCCCAAGCTTAATTCCTGCTCGTCCTCGAGTAGGTAAATGATAAAAAGAGAATTTTTGATGCGGAGTGCTACTTGGCATAATTTCAATGCAAATCTTCTCAATTGTGATATGAATATTCAGATTAGAAAGATTCAAGACAAAAGTTTATATTGACATAAAAATAATAATACTTCAAGCATACTAACAAAGCAATTATGTCTTCTCAAAATAACATGGACAAAGAAAGTTATCCCTACAAAATCATATAGTCTGGCTATGCCCCATCTTCACCACACAAAGTATTTAAATCATGCACAACCCCGATGACAAGCCAAGCAATTGTTTCATACTCTAACTTTTTCAATCTTCACGTAATACATGAGCGTGAGCCATGGATATAGCACTATAGGTGGAATAGAATGGTGGTTGTGGAGAAGACAAAAAGAAGGGGAAGATAGTCTCACATCAACTAGGCGTATCAACGGGCTATGGAGATGCCCATCAATAGATATCAATGTGAGTGAGTAGGGATTGCCATGCAATGGATGCACTAGAGCTATAAATGTATGAAAGCTCAAAAAGAAACTAAGTGGGTGTGCATCCAACTTGCTTGCTCATGAAGACCTAGGGAAATTTGAGGAGTCCCATCATTGGAATATACAAGCCAAGTTCTATAATGTAAAATTCCCACTAGTATATGAAAGTGATAACATGAAAGACTCTCTACTATGAAGATCATGGTGCTACTTTCAAGCACAAGTGTGGTAAAAGGATAGTAGCATTGCCCCTTTTTATTTATTTTCTTTTTTTGGGCCTTCTTTTTTTCTTTGGCCTTTCTTTTTTTTAATTGGGATAATGCTCTATTAAATGATGATCATCACACTTTTATTTATTTACAACTCAATGATTACAACTCGATTCTAAAACAAAGTATGACTCTATATGGATGCCTCCGGCGGTGTACCGGGATATGCAATGAATCAAGAGTGACAAGTATGAAAAAATTATGAACGGTGGCTTTGCCACAAATACTACATCAACTACATGATCATGCTAAGCAATATGACAATGATGAATGTGTCATGATGAACTAGATGGTGGAAAGTTGCATGGCAATATATCTCGGAATGGCTATGGAAATGCCATAATAGGTAGGTATGGTGGCTGTTTTGAGGAAGGTATATGGTAGGTGTATGATACCGGCGAAAGGTGCGCGGTATTAGAGAGGCTAGCAAAGGTGGAAGGGTGAGAGTGCGTATGATCCATGGACTCAAAATTAGTCATAAAGAACTCATATACTTATTGCAAAAATCTAGAAGTTATCAAAGCAAAATATTACGCGCATGCTCCTAGGGGGATAGATTGGTAGGAAAAGACCATCGCTCGTCCCCGGCCGCCACTCATAAGGAAGAGAATCAATAAATAAATCATGCTCCGACTTCATCACATAACGATTCACCATACGTGCATGCTACGGGAATCACAAACTTTAACACAAGTATTATTTAAATTCACAACTTACTCAACTAGCATGACTTTAATATTATCAACTCCATATCTCAAAACAATTATCATGCTTCAATCTTTTCTTAGTATTCAACAAACCCAAAATAAAGTTTCACAAATCTTGAATACCAAGCATATTATTATTAAGCAAATTACCATGCTATTAAGGCTCTCAAAATAATTTAAGTGAAGCATGAGAGATCAATAGTTTCTTTAAAACAAATCCACCACCGTGCTCTAAAAGATCTAAGTGAAGCACATAGAGCAAAATCATAACGCTCAAAAGATATAAGTGAAGCACATAGAGAAAAATTACTTAGCTCAAAAGATACAAGTGAAGCAAATAGAGCAAAATTACTTAGCTCAAAAGATATAAGTGAAGCACATAGAGCAAAACTACTTAGCTCAAAAGATATAAGTGAAGCACATAGAGTATTCTATCAAATTTTAACTCATGTATGGCTCTCTCAAAAGGTGTGTACAGCAAGGATGATTGTGGCATACTAAGACACAAAGACAAAAATAATACAAGACGCTCCAAGCAAAACACATATCATGTTGGTGAATAAAAATATAGCTCCAAGTAAATTACCGATGGAAGTGGATGAAAGAGGGGATGCCTCCCGGGGCATCCCCAAGCTTTGACTTCTTGGTGTCCTTGGATTATCTTGGGAGTTCCATGGGCATCCCCAAGCTTAGGCTCTTGCCACTCCTTGTTCCATAATCCATCAAAAGAATTCACCCAAAACTTGAAAACTTCACAACACAAAACTCAAAATAGAAAACTCGTGAGCTCCGTTAGCGAAAGAAAACAAAAGACCACTTCAAGGTACTGTAATGAACTCATTATTTATTTATATTGGTCTTAAACCTACTGTATTACAACTTCTCTGTGGATTATAAACTATTTTACTAAGCATAGATTCATCAAAATAAGCAAACAACACACGAAAAACAGAATCTGTCAAAAACAGAACAGTCTGTAGTAATCTGTTGCTAGCGCAAGATCTGGAACCCAAAAAATTCTAAAATAAATTTCTGGACCTGAGGAATTTATCTCTTAATCATATGAAAAAATAATTAACTAAATATCACTATTCAAATAAAAATTACAGCAGTTTTCGTGAGCACTAAAGTTTCTGTTTTTTACAGCAAGTTCAACAAGACTTTCCCCAAGTCTTCCCAACGGTTCTACTTGGCACAAACACTAATTAAACACAAAAAACACAACCAAAACATAGGCTAAATAATTTATTTATTACTAAGCAGGAGAAAAAAGCAAGGAATAAAAATAAAATTGGGTTGCCTCCCAACAAGCGCTATCGTTTAACGCCCCTAGCTAGGCATAAAAGCGAGGATAGATCTAGGTATTGCCATCTTTGGTAGGCAATCCATAAGTGGCTCTCATGATAGTTTCATATGGCAATTTTGTTTTCTTTCTTGTAAAGTGTTCCATCCCCCTTTTTAATGGGAATTGAAATCTAATATTCCCTTCCTTCATATCAATAATCGCACCAACCGTTCTAAGGAAAGGTCTACCAAGAATAATAGGGCAAGAGAGATTGCAATCTATATCAAGAACAATGAAATCTATAGGCACATAATTCCTATTTGCAACAATAAGAACATCATTAATCCTTCCCATAGGTTTCTTAATAGTGGAATCCGCAAGATGCAAGTTTAGAGAGCAATCATCAAAATTACGGAAATCTAGCAAATCACACAAAGTCTTGGGAATAGTAGAGACACTAGCACCCAAATCACACAAAGCATAGAACTCATGATCTTTAATTTTAATTTTAATAGTTGGTTCCCACTCATCATAGAGTTTTCTAGGGATAGAAACTTTCAACTCAAGTTTTTCTTCATAAGATTGCATCAAGGCATCAACAATATGTTCGGTGAAGGCTTTATTTTGACTATAAGCATGTGGAGAATTTAGCACGTATTGCAACAAGGAAATACAATCAATTAAAGAGCAACTTTCATAATTAAATTCCTTGAAATCCAATATAGTGGGTTTAGCAACATCTAGATTTTTATTTCTTTCAATCCCACTTTCATCAATTTCATCATTAAGATCTAAATACTCTGAATTTTTAGAACGACTTCTAGGTAAAGGAAGATCATATTCAGTTTCATCAAGATTCATATTGCAAAACAAAGATTTAATAGGGGACACATCAATAACTTTTAGATCTTCATCTTGATTTTCATAGGAATTGGAAGAACACGCTTTAATAAAGGCATCTTTGGAAGCACGCATCCTAGCGGTTCTTTCCTTGCACTCATCAATGGAAATTCTCATGGCTTTGAGAGACTCATTGATATCATGCTTAGGAGGAATAGATCTAAGATTTATAGAATCAACCTCAAGAGAAATTCTATCAACGTTCCTAGCCGAATCATCAACTTTAAGCAATTTCTCTTCAAGCAAAGCATTAAAATTCTTTTGTGAATTCATAAACTCTTTAACACTATTCTCAAATTCAGAGGGCATATTATTATAATTTCCATAAGAGTTGTTGTAGGAATTCCCATAATTATTAGAAGGATTACTAGGATATGGCCTAGGATTAAAATTCCCTCTATAAGCGTCGTTACCAAAATTATTCCTACCAACAAAATTCGCATCCATAGATTCATTGTTATTCTCAATCAAAGTAGACAAAGGCATATCATTAGGATCAAAAGAAACACTCTTAGTAGCAAATAATTTCATAAGTTCATCCATCTTTCCACTCAACACATCGATTTCTTCTATCGCATGCACTTTTTTATTAGAAGATCTTTCAGTATGCCATTGAGAATAATTAACCATAATATTATCTAGGAGTTTAGTATCATCTCCTAAAGTGATTTCCATAAAAGTGCCTCCCGCGGCTGAATCTAAAAGATTTCTAGAAGCAAAATTCAATCCGGCATAAAATTTTTGTATAACCATCCACAAATTCAAACCATGAGTAGGGCAATTATGTATCATTAATTTCATTCTCTCCCAAGCTTGTGCAACATGTTCATGATCAAGTTGTTTAAAGTTCATAATATCGTTTCTAAGAGAGATGATCTTAGCGGGAGGAAAATACTTAGAGATAAAAGCATCTTTGCACTTGTTCCATGAATCAATACTATTTTTAGGCAAAGACGAAAACCAAGCTTTAGCACGATCTCTAAGCAAAAAAGGAAATAGCTTCAATTTAACGACATCATTATTGACATCTTTTTTCTTTTGCATATCACATAAATCAACGAAGCTATTCAGATGAGTAGCGGCATCTTCACTAGGAAGGCCGGCGACTTGATCTTTCATAACAAGATTCAACAAAGCATTATTAATTTCACAAGATTCAACATCGGTAAGAGGAGCAATCGGAGTGCTAAGGAAATCATTATTATTGGTATTGGTGAAGTCACACAATTTGGTAGTATCTTGAGCCATCGCGACAAACAAGCAATCTAACACACGGGCAAACAAAAAGCAAGCGGGCAAAAGAGGCAAATAGAGAGGGAGGATAGAGAGAGAGAGACAGGGCGAATAAAACGGCAAGGGTGAAGTGGGGGTGAGGAAAACGAGAGGCAAATGGCAAATAATGTAATGCGAGAGATATGGATTGTGATGGGTACTTGGTATGTTGACTTTTTGCGTAGAATCCCCGGCAACGGCGCCAGAAATCCTTCTTGCTATGTCTTGAGCTTGTGTTGGTTTTCCCCGAAGAGGAAGGGATGATGCAGCAGAGTAGCGTAAGTATTTCCCTCAGTTTTTGAGAACCAAGGTATCAATCCAGTAGGAGGCCACGCTCAAGTCCCTCGTACCTGCACAAAACGATAGCTACTTGCAACCAACGCGATTAGGGGTTGTCAATCCCTTCACGGTCACTTACGAGAGTGAGATCTGATAGATATAATATTTTTGGTATAAAGATGCAAAGTAAAATGTAAAAGCAAAGCAAGATTGAAGTGATGGAGATTGATATGATGAGAATAGACCCGGGGGCCATAGGTTTCACTAGTGGCTTCTCTCAAGAGCATAAGTATTCTACGATGGGTGAACAAATTACTGTTGAGCAATTGATAGAATTGAGCATAGTTATGAGAATATCTAGGCATGATCATGTATATAGGCATCACGTCCGTGAAAAGTAGACTGAAACGATTCTGCATCTACTACTATTACTCCACTCATCGACCGCTATCCAGCATGCATCTAGAGTATTAAGTTAAAAACAGAGTAACGCCTTAAGCAAGATGACATGATGTAGAGAGATAAATTCATGCAATATGAAATAAACCCCATCTTGAAGGAAATATGCCCTAGAGGCAATAATAAAGTTATTATTTATTTCCTTATATCATGATAAATGTTTATTATTCATGCTAGAATTGTATTAACCGGAAACATGATACATGTGTGAATACATAGACAAACAGAGTGTCACTAGTATGCCTCTACTTGACTAGCTCGTTGATCAAAGATGGTTATGTTTCCTAGCCATAGACAAAGAGTTGTCATTTGATTAATGGGATCACATCATTAGGAGAATGATGTGATTGACTTGACCCATTCCATTAGCATAGCACTTGATCGTTTAGTTTGTTGATATTGCTTTCTTCATGACTTATACATGTTCCTATGACTATGAGATTATGCAACTCCCGTTTACCAGAGGAACACTTTGTGTGCTACCAAACGTCACAACGTAACTGGGTGATTATAAAGGTGCTCTACAGGTGTCTCCGAAGGTACTTGTCGGGTTGGCGTATTTCGAGATTATGATTTGTCACTCCGATTGTCGGAGAGGTATCTCTGGGCCCTCTCGGTAATGCACATCACTTAAGCCTTGCAAGCATTGCAACTAATGAGTTAGTTGCGGGATGATGTATTACGGAACGAGTAAACAGACTTGCCGGTAACGAGATTGAACTAGGTATTGAGATACTGACGATCAAATCTCGGGCAAGTAACATACCGATGACAAAGGGAACAATGTATGTTGTTATGCGGTCTGATTGATAAAGATCTTCGTAGAATATGTGGGAGCCAATATGAGCATCCAGGTTCCGCTATTGGTTATTAACCGGAGACGTGTCTCGGTCATGTCTACATTGTTCTCGAACCCGTAGGGTCCGCATGCTTAAGGTTTCGATGACAGTTATATTATGAGTTTATGAGTTTTGATGTACCGAAGGAGTTCGGAGTCCCGGATGAGATCGGGGACATGACGAGGAGTCTCGAAATGGTCGAGACGTAAAGATCGATATATTGGACGACTATATTCGTACATCGGAGAGGTTCCGAGTGATTCGGGTATTTTTCGGAGTACCGGAGAGCTACGGGAATTCGCCGGGGAGTATATGGACCTTATTGGGCCATACGGGAATAGAGGAGAGAGGCCAAAAGGAAGGAGGCGCGTGCCCCCCCTCTGGTCCGAATTGGACAAGGGGTGCAACCCACTTTTCCTTGTTCCTCTCCCCCTCTTTCCTTCTCTCCTACTACAACAAGGGAAGGAGGAGTCCTACTCCCGGTGGGAGTAGGACTCCCCCTTGGCACGCCCTCCTCCTGGGCCGGCCACCTCCCCCCTTGCTCCTTTATATACGGGGGCAGGGGCACCCTCTAGACACACAAGTTGGTCAGTTGATCTCTCCCAGCCGTGTGCGGTGCCCCCCTCCTCCATATTCCACATCAGTCATATCGTAGCGGTGCTTAGGCGAAGCCCTGCGTCGGTAGCAACATCAGCACCATCACCACGCCGTCGTGCCGACGGAACTCTCCCGTGAAGCTCTGCTGGTTCGGAGTTCGCGGGGCGTCATCGAGCTGAACGTGTGCTGAACTCGGAGGTGCCGTGCGTTCGGTACTTGGATCGGTCAGATCGTGAAGACGTACGACTACATCAACCGCGTTGTGCTAACGCTTCCGCTTTCGGTCTACGAGGGTACGTGGACAACACTCTCCCCTCTCGTTGCTAGGCATCACCATGATCTTGCATGTGCGTAGGAATTTTTTTGAAATTACTACGTTCCCCAAAAGTGGCATCCGAGCCAGGTTTTATGTGTTGATGTAATATGCACGAGTAGAACACAAGTGAGTTGTGGGCGATATAAGTCATACTGCTTACCAGCATGTCACACTTTGGTTCAGCAGTATTGTTGGATGAAGCGGCACGGACCGACATTACACGTACGCTTACACGAGACTGGTTTTACCGCCGTGCTATGCACACAGGTGACTAGCAGGTGTCAGTTTCTCCAACTTTAGTTGAACCGAGTGTGGCTACGCCCGGTCCTTGAGAAGGTTAAAACAACACCAACTTGACAAACTATCGTTGTGGTTTTGATGCGTAGGTAAGAACGATTCTTTCTAAGCCCATAGCAGCCACGTAAAACTTGCAACAACAAAGTAGAGGATGTCTAACTTGTTTTTGCAGGGCATGTTGTGATGTGATATGGTCAAGACGTGATGAGATATAAGTTGTTGTATAAGATGATCATGTTTTGTTGAAGTTATCGGCAACTGGCAGAAGACTTATGGTTGTCTCTTTATTGCATAAGATGCAAGCGCCAAATAATTGCTTTACAATTATTGCTATGCGATAGAAATAGTTGCAAGAGCAATAGTTGGCGAGACGACCATGTGATGACACATTGATATAGATCAAGATGATGGAGATCAGGGTGTCATGCCGGTGACGATGGAAATCATGACAATGTTTTGGAGATGGAGATCAAAGGCACAAGATGATGATGGCCATATCATGTCACATATTTTGATTGCATGTGATGTTTGTCTTTTATGCATCTTATCTTGCTTTAATTGACAGTAGCATTATAAGATGATCTCTCACTAAATTTCAAGATAAAAGTGTTCTCCCTAAGTATGCACCGTTGCCAAAGTTCGTCGTGCCCAGACACCACGTGATGATCGGGTGTGATAAGCTCTACGTCCATCTACAATGGGTGCAAGCCAGTTTTGCACACGCAGAATACTCAGGTTAAACTTGACGAGCCTAGCATATGCAGATATAGCCTCGGAACATTGAGACCGAAAGTTCGAGCGTGAATCATATAGTAGATGTGATCAACATAATGATGTTTACCATTGAAAGCTACTCCATTTCACGTGATGATCGGTTATGGTTTAGTTGATTTGGATCACGTGATCACTTATAAGATTAGAGGGATGTCTTTATAAGTGGGAGTTCTTAAGTAATATGATTAATTGAACTTAAATTTATCATGAACTTAGTCTTGGTAGTATTAGCATATCTATGTTGTAGATCAATAGCTCGCGTTTAGCTCCCCTATTTTATTTTTGATATGTTCCTAGAGAAAACTAAGTTGAAAGATGTTAGTAGCAATGATGCGGATTGGATCCATGATCTGAGTTTTATCCTCATTGCTGCACATAAGAATTATGTCCTTAATGCACCGCTAGGTGACAGACCTATTGCAGGAGCAGATGCAGACGTCATGAACGTTTGGCTAGCTCAATATGATGACTACTTGATAGTTTAGTGCACCATGCTTAACAGCTTAGAATCGGGACTTCAAAGATGTTTTAAACGTCATGGATCATATGGATGTTCCAGGATTTGAAGTTAATATTTCAAGCAAATACCTGAGTTGAGAGATATGAAGTCTCCAACAAGTTCTATAGCTAAAAGATGGAGGAGAATAGCTCAAGCAGTGAGCATGTGCTCAAATTTTCTGGGTACTACAATCGCTTGAATCAAGTGGGAGTTAATCTTCCAGATAAAATAGTGATTGATAGAATTCTCTAGTCACCATCACCAAGTTAGTAGAACTTCGTGATGAACTATAGTATGCAAGGGATGATGAAAACGATTCCCGAGCTTTTCATGATGATGAAATCGATGAAGGTAGAAATCAAGAAAGAGCATCAAGTGTTGATGATTAACAAGACCACTAGTTTCAAGAAAAGGGCAAAGGGAAAGAAAGGGAACTTCAAGAAGAATGGCAAGCAAGTTGCTGCTCAAGTGAAGAAGCCCAAGTCTGGTCCTAAGCCTGAGACTAAGTGCTTCTACTGCAAAGGGACTGGTCACTGGAAGCAGAACTGCCCCAAGTATTTGGCGGATAAGAAGGATGGCAAAGTGAACAAAGGTATATTTGATATATAGATTATTGATGTGTATTTTACTAGTGTTCGTAGCAACACCTCGGTATTTGATACCGGTTCAGTTGCTAAGAGTAGTAACTCGAAACGGGAGTTGCAGAATGAAGAGAGACTAGTTAAGGGTGAAGTGACGATGTGTGTTGGAAGTGGTTCCAAGATTGATATGATCATCATCGCACACTCCCTATACTTTTGGGATTAGTGTTGAACCTAAATAAGTGTTATTTGGTGTTTGCATTGAGCATGAATATGATTTGATCATGTTTATTGCAATACGGTTATTCATTTAAGTAAGAGAATAAATTGTTGTTCAGTTTACATGAATAAAACCTTCTATGGTCATACACCCAATGAAAATGGTTTGTTGGATCTCGATTGTGGTGATACACATTCTCATAATATTGAAGCCAAAAGATGCAAAGTTAATAATGATAGTGCAACTTATTTATGGCACTGCCATTTAGGTCATATTGGTGTAAAGCGCATGAAGAAAATCCATGCTGATGGGCTTTTGGAATCACTTGATTATGAATCAGTTGATGCTTGCGAACCATGCCCCATGGGCAAGATGACTAAGACTCTGTTCTCTAGAACAATGGAGCGAGCAACTGACTTATTGGAAATAATACATACTGATGTATGCGGTCCGATGAGTGTTAAGGCTCACGGCAAGTATCGTTATTTTCTGTCCTTCATAGATGATTTGAGCAGATATGGGTATATCTACTTAATGAAACACAAGTCTGAAACATTTGAAAAGTTCAAAGAATTTCAGAGTGAAGTGGAGAATCATCATAACAAGAAAATAAAAGTTTCTACGATATGATCGCAGAGGTAAAATATTTGAGTTAAGAGTTTGGCCTTCAGTTAAAACACTGTGAAATAGTTTCACTACTCACGCCACGTGGAACACCACAGCATAATGGTGTGTCCAAACGTCATAACCGTACTTTATTAGATATGGTGTGATCTATGATGTCTCTTACTGATCTACCACTAACGTTTTGGGGTTATGCATTATAGACAGCTGCATTCACGTTAAATAGGGCACCATCTAAATCCGTTGAGACGACACCGTATGAACTATGGTTTGGCAAGAAACCTAAGCTGTTATTTCTTAAAGTTTGAGGTTGCAATGCTTATGTGAAAAAGTTTCAACCTGATAAGCTCAAACCCAAATCGGAAAAGTGTGTCTTCATAGGATACCCAAAAGAAAATGTTGGGTACACCTTCTATCACAGATTCGAAGGCAAGATATTCGTTGTTGAGAATGGATCCTTTCTAGAGAAGGAGTTTCTCTCGAAAGAAGTGAGTGGGAGAAAAGTAGAACTTGATGAGGTAACTGTACCTGCTCCCTTATTGGAAAGTAGTTCATCACAGAAATCTGTTCCTGTGACTACTACACCAATTAGTGAGGAAGCTAATGATGATGATCATGTAACTTCAGATCAATTTAGTACCGAACCTCGTAGGTAAACGAGAGTGAGATCCGCACCAGAGTGGTACGGTAATCCTATTCTGGAGGTCATGTTACTTGTCCATGACGAACCTATGAACTATGAGGAAGCAATGATGAGCCCAGATTCCGCGAAATGGCTTGAGGCCATGAAATCTGAGATGAGATCCATGTATAAGAACAAAGTACAAACTTTGATTGACTTGCCCAAAGATCGGCGAGCCATTGAGATTAAATGGATCTTCAAGTGGAAGACGGACGCTGATAGTAGTGTTACTATCTACAAAGCTAGAATTGTCGCAAAAAGGTTTTTCGACAAGTTCAAGGTGTTGACTATGATGAGAGTTTCTCACTCATATCTATGCTTAAGTCTGTCCGAATCATGTTAGCAATTGCCGCATTTTATGAAATCTGGCAAATGGATAAACAAAACCGCATTCCTTAATGGATTTATTAAAGAAGAGTTGTATATGATGCAACCAGAAGGTTTTGTCAATCCTAAAGGTACTAACAAAATATGCAAGCTCCAGTGATCCATCTATGGATTGGTGCAAGCATCTCGGAGTTGGAATCTACGCTTTGATAAGTTGATCAAAGCATATAGTTTTATACAGACTTGCGGTGAAGCCTGTATTTACAAGAAAGTGAGTGGGAGCACTACATCATTTCTGATAAGTATATGTGAATGACATATTGTTGATCGGAGATAATGTAGAATTATTCTGCAAAGCATAAAGGAATGTTTGAAAGGATTTTTTTCAAAGAAAGACCTCGGTGAAGCTGCTTACATATTGAGCATCAAAGAACTATAGAGATAGATCAAGACGCTTGATAAGTTTTTCAATGAGTACATACCTTGACAAGATTTTGAAGTAGTTCAAAATGAAACAGTCAAAGAAGGAGTTCTTGCCTGTGTTACAAGGTGTGAAGTTGAGTAAGACTCAAAACCCGACCACGGCAGAAGATAGAGAGAGAATGAAAGTCATTCCCTATGCCTCAACCATAGGTTCTATAAAGTATGCCATGCTGTGTACCAGACCTATTGTATACCCTGCCCCGAGTTTGGCAAGGGAGTACAATACTGATCTAGGAGTAGATCACTGAACATTGGTCAAAATTATCCTTAGTGGAATAAGGATATGTTTCTCGATTATGGAGGTGACAAAAGGTTCGTCGTAAAGTTTCCAGATGACTCAAAGTCTCAATTTGGATACATATTGAAAGTGGGAGCAATTAGCTAGAGTAGCTCTGTGCACAACATTGTTGACATAGAAATTTGCAAAATACATACGGATCTGAATGTGGCAGACCCGTTGACTAAATTTCTCTCACAAGCAAAACATGATCACACCTTAGTACTCTTTGGGTGTTAATCACATAGCCATGTGAACTAGATTATTGACTCTAGTAAACCCTTTGGGTGTTGGTCACATGACGATGTGAACTATGGGTGTTTATCACATGGTGATGTGAATTATTGGTGTTAAATCACATGGCGATGTGAACTAGATTATTGACTCTAGTGCAAGTGGGAGACTGAAGGAAATATGCCCTAGAGGCAATAATAAAGTTATTATTTATTTCCTTATATCATGATAAATGTTTATTATTCATGCTAGAATTGTATTAACCGGAAACATGATACATGTGTGAATACATAGACAAACAGACTGTCACTAGTATGCCTCTACTTGACTAGCTCGTTGATCAAAGATGGTTATGTTTCCTAGACATAGACAAAGAGTTGTCATTTGATTAACGGGATCACATCATTAGGAGAATGATGTGATTGACTTGACCCATTCCGTTAGCATAGCACTTGATCGTTTAGTTTGTTGCTATTGCTTTCTTCATGACTTATACATGTTCCTATGACTATGAGATTATGCAACTCCCGTTTACCAGAGGAACACTTTGTGTGCTACCAAACGTCACAACGTAACTGGGTGATTATAAAGGTGCTCTATAGGTGTCTCCGAAGGTACTTGTCGGGTTGGCGTATTTTGAGATTATGATTTGTCACTCCGATTGTCGGAGAGGTATCTCTGGGCCCTCTCGGTAATGCACATCACTTAAGCCTTGCAAGCATTGCAACTAATGAGTTAGTTGCGGGATGATGTATTACGGAACAAGTAAAGAGACTTGCCAGTAACGAGATTGAACTAGGTATTGAGATACCGACGATCAAATCTCGGGCAAGTAACATACCGATGACAAAGGGAACAACGTATGTTGTTATGCGGTCTGACCGATAAAGATCTTCGTAGAATATGTGGGAGCCAATATGAGAATCCAGGTTCCGCTATTGGTTATTGACCGGAGACGTGTCTCGGTCATGTCTACATTATTCTCGAACCCGTAGGGTCCGCACGTTTAAGGTTTCGATGATAGTTATATTATGAGTTTATGAGTTTTGATGTACCGAAGGAGTTCGGAGACCCGAATGAGATCGGGGACATGACGAGGAGTCTCGAAATGGTCGAGACGTAAAGATCGATATATTGGATGACTATATTCGGACATTGGAAAGGTTCCGAGTGATTCGGGTATTTTTCGGAGTACCGGAGAGTTACGGGAATTCGCCGGGGAGTATATGGCCCTTATTGGGCCATACTGGAATAGAGGAGAGAGGCCAAAAGGAAGGAGGCGCGCGCCCCCCCTCTGGTCCGAATTGGACAAGGGGTGCAACCCGCTTTTCCTTGTTCCTCTCCCCCTCTTTCCTTCTCTCCTACTACAACAAGGGAAGGAGGAGTCCTACTCCCGGAGGGAGTAGGACTCCCCCTTGGCACGCCCTCCTCCTAGGCCGGCCACCTCCCCCCTTGCTACTTTATATACGGGGGCAGGGGGCACCCTCTAGACACACAAATTGATCAGTTGATCTCTCCCAGCCGTGTGCGGTGCCCCCCTCCACCACATTCCACCTCAGTCATATTGTAGCGGTGCTTAGGCGAAGCCCTACGTCGGTAGCAACATCATCACCGTCACCACACCGTCGTGCTGACGGAACTCTCCCGTGAAGCTCTGCTGGATCGGAGTTTGTGGGACGTCATCGAGCTGAACGTGTGCTGAACTCGGAGGTGCTGTGTGTTCGGTACATGGATCGGTCGGATCGTGAAGACGTACGACTACATCAACCGCATTGTGCTAACGCTTCCGCTTTTGGTCTACGAGGGTACGTGGACAACACTCTCCCCTCTCGTTGCTATGCATCACCATGATCTTGCGTGTGCGTAGGAATTTTTTTGAAATTACTACATTCCCCAACACATCTTGTTATCCTCGATGGCAACGATGCAATACGTGCCTTGCTGCCCCTTCTGTCACTGGGAAAGCACACCGCAAGATCGAACCCAAAGCTAAGCACTTCTTCCATGACAAGAACTACCAATCTAGTTGGCCAAACCAAACGGATAATTCGAAGAGACTTGCAAAGATAACCAATCATACATAAAAGAATTCAGAGAAGATTCAAATATTATTCATAGATAGACTTGATCATAAACCCACAATTCATCGGTCTCAACAAACACACCGCAAAAAGAAGATTACATCAAATAGATCTCCACAAGAGAGGGGGAGAACTTCGTATTGAGATTCAAAGAGAGAAGAAGCCATCTAGCTACTAACTATGGAACCGAAGGTCTGAGGTAAACTACTCACACTTCATCGGAGGGGCTAGGATGATGTAGAAGCCCACCGTGATGACGGCCCTCTTCCGGTGGAGCTCCGGAACAGGCCGCAAGATGGGATCTCAGGGATACAGAAAGTTGCGGCGGTGGAATTAGGTTTTTGGCTCCTGTTCTGATCGTTTGGGGGTACGTAGGTATATATAGGAGGAAGGAGTACGTCGGTGGAGCACCAAGGGGCCCACGAGGCAGGGGGCATGCCCTAGGGGGGGTGCCCCCCACCCTCGTGACCTCCTCTTTGACTCCTTGGAGTAGGGTCCAAGTCTCCTGGATCACGTTCGGTGAGAAAATCACGTTCCCGAAGGTTTTATTCCGTTTGGACTTCGTTTGATATTCTGTTTCTCCGAAACACTGAAATAGGCAAAAAACAGCAATTCTGGGCTGGGCCTCCGGTTAATAGGTTAGTCCCAAAAATAATATAAAAGTGGAAAATAAAGCCCAATATAGTCCAAAACAGTAGATAATATAGCATGGAGCAATCAAAAAGTATAGATACGTTGGAGACGTATCAATGTTCCGTGCAATGCACGGGCATCTTGCTTGTAATCACATAACACAAATCACGAGCAGGAAGTGGCATTTTTTTACACAACCACGTTAACATGGCCACGTAAATCACTAGCTAAAGTGTAATACCATTATACTTATATCTTGATGCAAAAGGTTGAGTACATGTCCGAAGAGTAGAGTCACACACACGCACTCCGTCTCTCAGAATCACACACCCACACACACCAGTTACGTGACGCCCACTTAAGCAGACATGTATGTTACAATTTGTGCACCCGTGGGTACACGTGATGGTGCGCATTTATTTAAGCCACACGACAAACCCAAATAGTAGCTGCATTCATTCTCCTCCTGCCGCCTCTTCTCTGGTCGTCGTCGCCCGGTAGCCATGGCCCGGTTGAAGGTAACGACATGGTGCTTTAATCTTGAAATTTTAGTGGTCATGCATGCATCTTTTTGTGCTGGCACTCCTATATAAGGGTTGACTGGTCGCTTCCTGCAGATGTGCACGGGCGGTGGAAGAGGAAGGAGAAGGGAAGTGGGCTGTGGAGTAACATTTTTTACCACAATTTCTTAGGAAACTGAGTGCAATAATTGAGTAGTTTTGCAAACTACCAGTACTACACCTGAAATGGTTCAAAACCAATACTCCCTTGCCAGTGCGCGCTTCTCGCGTGAAACGGTCAGCGTCGCCCTGGAGCGTCAGTGCCGCATTAATGCCCGGCCAGAGCAGAGGCGACCTCTCACTGGCGCCATCTTTGAAGCAGCGCGACGACCGAGAGAGCGCCGCTTCCCGGTGCACGCGACTGCTCCGCGTCGAGGCTAGCCTTAGTTTGGATGAGTCTCCATCTTGGGGAGCCACACTAACTGCGATGATATGGATTGTTCCATCTATGAAGAACACGTGGGACTGGAACTACAAGACGGACATGTACCCAGGAGTGGACGTACAAACCTGAGTAGCGCAGTAAGTGAAGTAGAAAGGCACAAATAGTATGAACATGCATGGCATATAGGCGTTTGTCTCTTACTACGTACCACTAAATGTTGTACATGCAATGCACGGTGATGTTATGGAGTATGTTCCTAAGTACTCTACTACTACTATATTAATTGGAGGCACATATTAGGTTTTATATTTGTTTACGTGTATGCTTCGAGACCTTCCAACTAGACGTGTCTTTCTCTCCGGGTCGCACTTTGTATCGTTCAGACCACTAGTACTACTACGTGTGGTCTCCGACCCAGAAGTGGAAGAAGTGGAGACGCTCTACCATGTTGTTCATGTCCCACTCCTTTCGCTGATGTGTGGGACATCCAACACATGTCGTGTTTGGCACTCCTTCGTCGTAAGAGTTGAAACGCTGGCATTCATCAGAAAAAAATATAAATCAGCAGTGATACTATACCACGCGGTTTCCTTGCTCCTCGATATCGGAAAGAATACTTCCGTTCGCCAACATGTGGGACGTCGACCATCCAGGTCCACTTGCCATGCACGCAGAACTCCAAGGGAGAGTCACCCCGGTCGTCGCGCCGCAGTAATAATGACTAATGAGCCGTCAAATCACAGGCCCAACCTTTCCCACTATGAAGTTCCTCGGACGAAGGAACCATCATGACTTCGTTGAATTCCGCTTCTTGAAGAAAACTACTGTACCAATAGTATTGCTAGCTACAGTAGTTACTCCAGCAGAGGCCTCCTTTCGTTCATAGGATAGGAATTTTATAGGAATATGAAAATCATAGGAAGTGAGATGACATGCATCTCAATTCCTATAGAGAAAGAGATTCCATTTGATGCATAGGATATAAATTTTTCCATTGAGTCTAGGATAATGTACTGGTAATTTGCTCTAAAAACTACAGTAGTAAATAGTAGTACTGGAACATGCTCATACTCAGACACACACACACACACACACACTAGCTACTAGTACTATTACTTCTCACATGCTGGCCAGACGCCGTTGTTCTCCTTCCCGGCTTTGTCGGCGACACCCCACCGTGCTTGGATCTCCGCCGACCTCTCCGCAGTAGTGCGCGTGTCCTCTTCTTTCTTATGGCGGTGGGCCTCTCTTTTCTTGAGTGCTTTCTGACTTCTCCGCTCCCTCTTTGCGGCTTTGGCCACCTCCTGATCTACTGCCCATTCGGCCTTGGCAACTTCAAGTTCCGCCCATGTAGGTGTGAGGTCGTGACCGGCGATGAACTCGGCACGGCGGGATGCCATCGCTTCCCTACCATTATGTGTGCGGTCGTGGGCGGCGATGAACTCAGCGCGTCGGGATGCCATCGCTTCCTTACCGGTTAATGTGCGGCTCGGTGGCATGAACAATGCTTGGTGAGAGCTCTAGGGTTGAGTTGCTGGACAACCGTATAGTGCATTGGTTTGTCAAGAGCTCAAGGACAAAAGACGAAGGAAATTCAGATTCCCCTTCAATCCTGGTCATTTATTACCGAGTGAAATGCATTGGCAGTCATCGAACTTGTGTTGATAGCTCACTTTGATCATTATATTATACGTGATGCACACATTAGCGCACACCGTCCATAGAGACAAGTAGCATGTACGTGTGAGACACTCACGCTCACGCTGTCAGACTATGCTAATGCATGCATGTTGCCCTCTCAATCAAAGTCCTGCTCATGGTGCAACGCAAACGGCGATCCCGTCACCTGCGCGCCCCGGCGGTGCCTGACATTACTGTTTAGACGTTTGATGGAGGCCTCCGCGAACGCTGAGCATGTATTCACCTGGCTCAACACCAACGGTCATACTCGGGACTCGGCGCCTTGCTCATGTATATCGTCCATCACAACGACAATATATAAAACAGCCTAGCTAGAGAGGGTACTATGGTACGGAGTATGTACTATCGTGAGCGACCAATCATAGTGCCACTGCACATGAGTGTGTGTCTGATCGATTCGTCCATTATTCGTAAGTTATGCATGGTTGTGTGGTGTCTAATGGTGGTCGTCGAAGGCTAGCTGGCGACAAGACCGGTTGCATGGATGCCTGGTTGTCAGCACGTGCCACATACACTTCAAAGGCTCGTCATCCATGAGTTCACATTTTGCCACCACGCCAGTGTCTGGCCGCCCTGGCCTACCGAAACCCCTTCCATCGCTAGCATGCGCTTCCCGCCTAAAACAGTCACCGTCTCTCCAGAATGTCAATGGCGCATTCACCAGACTTAACTGCAGGTGCAGTTGGTGTGTCACTGACTTGCAGGCCAGATGCCCATTGGGCCCACATGTCAGTGACCCAACGCACCTGCAGTTAAGTCACTGAAGCAGTGTCCGCATTCATGCCCGACGAACGTACTCCGGCGCCAGCCATCCATCCGTCTACCACGGCTCATTGCCATTCGCCCGCTATATTAACTTGAGCCCCAGCTCCCAGCCATAGCCAAAGACCCACACTCATTCTCCTCCGGTCCCTTCCTTGTGTCGGCACCACTCCAACCATGGCCTCCTGGTGCTCCAAATCTCTCTTGGATGTACTGTCACAGGAGCAGACGAATTACATCAGTGGCTCCGCTCCGGGTGCACTCCAAAGCTCTATTGGACATACTGTCGCAGGAGCAGACGAAGGAGATCGCCGGCTCCCCCCCCCGGCCGCCCTTCGCCGCCACTACCACGAAGCCGGGGCGCCTGCGTGGGCACAGCCGACATCGAGGAAGAGTAGTACACGGTAGGTCGCCGCCGCTCTGGTCCCAGGAAGGCCACAAGTCCTCCACTCAGTTGACGCCAAGGTTGGCGGGATAAACATCGGCGACCGATTAGCCACTTGACGGTGATGTGGAGGCGGAAATCTTCAGAACCTTGTGCTCCGGAGGAGGAGTTTATCGAGGCAGATGAGGAGGAGGCAAAGGCAATGGCCGGCTTTCTCGGGTTTATGGCCGGACATGGTGATCGGGCGCCGGCGATCTGTAAAGCCCCAAGACCGACGCTTCATATGCCTTCCATGTTTTCCGAGTTTCACCCCGTGTTTTATTGGTCTGTTGCTTTGTTCATAGCATCATGTGCTTTGCATCATGTCTTCTTGCACCTCTTCTTAAAACTCAAGTAAATAAACGGCATGGATCTTTGATCCATTTAAATTGAGGGAGTTCACATGGTGAAATTCTCTTTATAACATATCCTCCCGATATTAGGAAGCTATGATAAATATTCCATTCTTATGGAATCACCAAAAACACACTTGCAAATATCCCCCATGCCTTTGCTATTTCACTTCTTGACCTCAACTTTGTCCATAAATTCTTTCGTCATTTTCTAGAGCTCTACCAAAATTCTCAACATTTTTGGCACTTGTAAACCTTGTCATAGTTCAAACCATTTGAATTAAATTCAAATGAGTTTGAATTTAAATCTTGCAATCATGGCCATTCCTATTTTTCTCGGAACATGCACGTTTTTGTGAGTCCCGGGAAATTATCCCCATGCGCAAAATCCTTCCCTAACCCTCTCTTTGTTTTCCTCTCTCTAATTTCTTTTCTGTTCAAGAAATAAGTTTTAAAGAGAGAGGGAGAAGAGAGTCTAGGCCTGATACGTCTCCAACGTATCTATAATTTTTTATTGCTCCATGCTATATTATCTTCTGTTTTGGATGTTTATGGGCTTTATTATACATTTTATATTATTTTTGGGACTAACCTATTAAGCCAGAGCCTAGTGCCAGTTTCTGTTTTTTCTTTGTTTTAGAGTATCGCAGAAAAGGAAAAATCAAACGGAGTCCAATTGACCTGAAACTTCACGGAACTTATTTTTGGAAGGAAAGCAACCCGGGAGACTTGGAGTCCACATCAAGGAAGCTTCGAGGAAGCCACGAGGTAGGGGGAGCGACCACCCCCCTAGGCGCGCCCTCCACCCTCGTGGGCCCCTCGTGGCTCCCCCGACGTACTTCTTCCTCCTATATATCTCCATATACCCTAAAATGATCGAGGAACACAATAGATTGGGAGTTCCACCGCCAGAAGCCTTTGTAGCCACCAAAAGCCAATCTAGACCCGTTCCGGCACCCTGCCGGAGGGGGCAATCCCTCTCCAGTGGCCATCTTCATCATCCCGGTGCTATCCATGACGAGGACTGAGTAGTTCTCCCTCGGGGCTGAGGGTATGTACCAGTAGCTATGTGTTTGATCTCTCTCTCTCTCGTGTTCTTGAGGTGGTACGATGTTGATGTATCGCGAGCTTTGCTATTATAGTTGGATCTTATGTTTCTTCTCCCACTCTACTCTCTTGTAATGGATTGAGTTTCCCCTTTGAAGTTATCTTATCAGATTGAGTCTTTAAAGATTTGAGAACACTTGATGTATGTCTTGCCGTGCATATCTGTGGTGACAATGGGATATCACGTGATTCACTTGATGTATGTTTTGGTGACCGACTTGTGGGTTACGCCAATGAACCTATGCATAGGGGTTGGAACACGTTTTCATAGTGATTCCCTGGTAGAAACTTTGGGGCACTCTTTGAGGTTCTATGTGTTGGTTGAATAGATGAATCTGAGATTGTGTGACGCATATCGTATAATCATACCCACGGATACTTGAGGTGACATTGGAGTATCTAGGTGACGTTAGGGTTTTGGTTGATTTGTGTCTTAAGGTGTTATTCTAGTACGAACTCTAGGGCTGTTTGTGACACTTATAGGAATAGCCCAACAGATTGATTGGAAAGAATAACTTTGAGGTGGTTTCGTACCCTACCATAATCTCTTCGTTTGTTCTCCGCTATTAGTGACTTTGGAGTGACTCTTTGTTGCGTGTTGAGGGATAGTTATGTGATCCAATTATGTTATTATTGTTGAGCGAACTTGCACTAGTGAAAGTATGAACCCTAGGCCTTGTTTCAAAGCATTGCAATACCATTTACGCTCACTTTTATCATTAGTTACCTTGCTGTTTTTATATTTTCACATTACAAAAACCTTTATCTACTATCCATATACCACTTGTATCACCATCTCTTCGCCGAACTAGTGCACCTATACAATTTACCATTGTATTGGGTGTGTTGGGGACACAAGAGACTCTTTGTTATTTGGTTGCAGGGTTGCTTGAGAGAGACCATCTTCATCCTACGCCTCATACGGATTGATAAACCTTAGGTCATCCACTTGAGGAAAATTTGCTACTGTCCTACAAACCTCTACACTTGGAGGCCCAACAACGTCTACAAGAAGAAGGTTGTGTAGTAGACATCAAGCTCTTTTCTGGCGCCGTTGCCAGGGAGGTTAGTGCTTGAAGGTATATCTTTAGATCTTGCAATCGAATCTTTTTGTTTCTTGTTTTAGCACTAGTTTAGTTTATAAAAGAAAACTACAAAAAAATGGAATTGAGTTTACCTCATACGCTTCATCTTTTTAATATCTTTCGTGAGTACGATGGAAAGGAAAATTGTGCCAAAGTGTTAGAAGAAGAATGCATTAAAATGTTTGGCACTAAATATTTGAATGATGAGCATGATTGCAATGTTGTTAGTATGAATTCCTTGAATATCCATGTTGCTAATGATATGCAAAGCCACAAGCTTGGGGAAGCTATGTTTGATGAAGTTGATATTTTTTGTCCCCCAAGTTTTGATTAGCAAATTTATTATGATGAAATCATGCCTCCTATTTATGATGATTATATTGATGAAAGTGGATTTGGAGAGGTCATGACTTTATTTTGTGATGAATCCACTATTCCGAAAGAGGTTCCAATTGATTATGAGAACAAAGTTGCTATCTATGATGATTATTGCGATGACTTGTATGCTATAAAGAATAATGATATCCATGAAACTTGTCATCATGATTTTAGTTTTCAATTGGATTGTGCCTCGCATGATAATTATTTTGTTTAGTTTGCTCCCACTATTATTCATGAGAAGAATTTTGCTTGTGTGGAGAGTAATAAAATTTCTATGCTTGTAGATCACGGAAAGAATGCTTTAGGTACTGGTTATATTGTTGAATTCATTAATTATGCTACTGAAAATTATTATGAGGGAGGAACATATTATTGTAGGAATTGCAATAATATCAAGTTTCCTCTCTATGTGCTTAAAGTTTTGAAGTTATGCTTGTTTTGCCTTCCTATGCAAGTTGATTCTTGTTCCCATAAGTTGTTTGCTCACAAAATCCCTATGCATAGGAAGTGGGTTAGACTTAAATGTGCTAGTAATATTCTTCTTGATGCTCTCTTTATGTTTCAATTCTTATCCTTTATGTGAGCATCATTGAAATCATCATGCCTAGCTAGGGGCGTTAAACGATAGCGCTTGTTGGGAGGCAACCCAACTTTATTTTCATTCCTTGCTTTTTGATCCTGTTTAGTAATAAATAATTTATCTAGACTCTGTTATGATTGAGTTTTTATGTGTTTATTTAGTGTTTGTGCCAAGTAGAACCTTTGGGAATACTTGGGGAAAGTCTTTGCGATCATGCTGTAAAAAACAGAAACTTTAGCACTCACGAGAATTGATGCCAGTTTTTATTGGAGAGTGCTATTGAGTTAATTATTTTTGCAGATGATTAATAGAAAAACTACTCATATCTATCAATTTATTTGAGAATTTTATGAGCTCCAGAAGTATACGTTTGATCCAGATTACTACAGACTGTTCTGTTTTTGATAGATTCTGTTTTTCGTGTGTTGTTTTCTTATTTTGATGAATCTATGGCTAGTAAAATAGTTTATAAACCATATAGAAGTTGTAATAAAGTAGGTTTAACACCAATATAAATAAAGAATGAGTTCATTACAGTACCTTGAAGTGGTGTTTTCTTTTCTTTCGCTAATGGAGCTCACGAGTTTTCTGTTAACTTTTGTGTTGTGAAGTTTCCAAATTTTGGGTAAAGATTCGATGGACTATGGAATAAGGAGTGGCAAGAGCCTAAGCTTGGGGATGCCCAAGGCACCCCAAGGTAATATTCAAGGATTACCAAGAGCCTAAGCTTGGTTATGCCCCGGAAGGCATCCCCTCTTTCGTCTTCGTTCATCGGTAACTTTACTTGGAGTTATATTTTAATTTACCACATGATATGTGTTTTGCTTGGAGCGTCATTTTATTTTCTTTTGTTTTGCTTGCTGTTTGAATAAAATACCAAGATCTGAAATTATTAAATGTTAGAGAGTCTTCACATAGTTGCATAATTATTCAACTACTCATTGATCTTCACTTTTATCATCCGGAGTAGTTTGTCATCTGCCCTAGTGCTTCACTTATATCTTTTTGGAGCACGGTGGTGGTTTTATTTTGAAGAAATAATTGATCTCTCATGATTCACTTAGATTATTTTGAGAGTCTTAAATAGCATGGTAATTTTCTTAAATAATCCTATATGCTAGGTATTCAAGATTAGTAAAATTTTCTTAGGAGTGTTTTGAATACTAAGAGAAGTTTGATGCGTGATGATTGTTTTGAGATATGGAGGTAATAATATCAAAGTCGTGCTAGTTGAGTAGTTGTGAAATTGAGAAATGCTTGCATTGAAGTTTTCAAGTCCTGTAGCATGCACGTATGGTAAACGTTATGTGACAAATTTGAAACATGAGGTGTTATTTGATTGTCTTCCTTATGAGTGGCGGTCAGGGACGAGCGATGGTCTTTTCCTACCAATCTATCCCCCTAGGAGCATGCACGTAGTGCCGAGGTTTTTGATGACTTGTAGATTTTTGCAATAAGTATGTGAGTTCTTTATGACTAATGTTGAGTCCATGTATTATATGCATTCTCACCCTTCCATCCTTGCTAGTCTCTTCGGTACCGTGCACTGCCCTTTCTCACATTGAGAGTTGGTGCAAACTTCGCCGGTGCATCCAAACCCCGTGATATGATACGCTCTTTCACACATAAACCTCCTTATATCTTCCTCAAAACAGCCACCATACCTACCTATTATGGCATTTCCATAGCCATTCGGAGATATATTGCCATGCAACTTTCCACCATTCCTTTTATCATGACACATTCATCACTCTCATATTGCTTAGCATGATCATGTAGTTGACATAGTATTTGCGGCAAAGCCACCATTCATAATTCTTTCATACATGTCACTCTTGGTTCATTGCATATCCCGGTACACCGCTGGAGGCATTCATATAGAGTCATCTTTTGTTCTAGCATCGAGTTGTAATCGTTGAGTTGTAAATAAATAGAAGTGTGATGATCATCATTTTCTAGAGCATTGTCCCAAGTGAGGAATAAAAAAAGAGAAAGGCCATAAAAAGGGAGAAGGCCCAAAAAAGAGAGAAAGGCCATAAAAAAAGAAGGCCCAAAAAAATGAGAGAAAAAGAGAGAAGGGACAATGCTACTATCCTTTTCCACACTTGTGCTTCAAAGTAGAACCATAATCTTCATGATAGAGAGTCTCTTGTCTTGTCACTTCTTATACTAGTGGGAATTTTTCATTATAGAACTTGGCTTGTATATTCCAACAATGGGCCTCCTCAAGTGCCCTAGGTCTTCGTGAGCAAGCAAGTTGGATGCACACCCACTTAGTTTATTTTGTTGAGCTTTCATACATTTATAGCTCTAGTGCATCCGTTGCATGGCAATCCCTACTCCTTGCATTAACAACAATCGATGGGCATCTCCATAGCTCATTGATTAGCCTCGTTCATGTGAGACTTTCTCCTTTTTGTCTTCTCCACATAACCCCCATCATCATATTCTATTCCACCCATAGTGCTATTTCCATGGCTCACGCTCATGTATTGCGTGAAGGTTTATGAGTTTGAGATTACTAAAGTATGAAACAATTGCTTGGCTTGTCATCGGAGTTGTGCATGATGAGAGCATTCTTGTGTGACGAAAATGGAGCGTGACTAAACCTATATGATTTTGTAGGGATGAACTTTCTTTGGCCATGTTATTTTGAGAAGACATGATTGCTTAGTTAGTATGCTTGAAGTATTATTATTTTTATGTCAATATGAAGTTTTATCTTGAATCTTTCGGATCTGAATATTCATACCACAATTAAGAAGAATTACATTGAAATTATGCCAAGTAGCACTCCTCATCAAAAATTCCGTTTTTATCATTTACCTACTCGAGGACGAGCAGGAATTAAGCTTGGGGATGCTGATACGTCTCCAACGTATCTATAATTTTTGATTGCTCCATGCTATATTATCTTCTGTTTTGGATGTTTATGGGATTTATGATACACTTTTATATTATTTTGGGACTAACCTATTAACCCAGAGCCCAGTGCCAGTTTCTGTTTTTTCTTTGTTTTAGAGTATCGCAGAAAAGGAAAATCAAATGGAGTCCAATTAACCTGAAACTTCACGGAACTTATTTTTGGAAGGAAAGCAACCCGGGAGACTTAGAGTCCACATCAAGGAATCTTCAAGGAAGCCATGAGGTAGGGGGCACGCCCACCCCCCTGGCCGCGCCCTCCACCCTCGTGGGCCCCTTGTGGCTTCCCCGACGTACTTCTTCCTCCTATATATCTCCATATACCCTAAAACGATCGGAGAACACAATAGATCAGGAGTTCCGCCGCCAGAAGCCTCCGTAGCCACCAAAAGCCAATCTAGACCCGTTCCAGCACCCTGCCGGAGGGGGCAATCCCTCTCCGGTGGCCATCTTCATCATCCCGGTGCTCTCCATGACGAGGAGGGAGTAGTTCTCCCTCGGGGCTGAGGGTATGTACCAGTAGCTATGTGTTTGATCTCTCTCTCTCTCTCTCTCTCTCTCTCGTGTTCTTGAGGTGATACGATCTTGATGTATCACGAGCTTTGCTATTATAGTTGGATCTTATGTTTCTTCTCCCCCTCTACTCTCTTGTAATGGATTGAGTTTCCCCTTTGAAGTTATCTTATCAGATTGAGTCTTTAAAGATTTGGGAACACTTGATGTATGTGATGCCGTGCGTATCTGTGGTGACAATGGGATATCACGTGATTCACTTGATGTATGTTTTGGTGACCGACTTGCGGGTTACGCCCATGAACCTATGCATAGGGGTTGGCACACGTTATCGTAGTGATTCCCTGGTAGAAACTTTGGGGCACTCTTTGAGGTTATATGTGTTGGTTGAATAGATGAATCTGAGATTGTCTGACGCATATCGTATAATCATACCCACGGATACTTGAGGTGACATTGGAGTATCTAGGTGACATTAGGGTTTTGGTTGATTTGGGTCTAAAGGTGTTATTCTAGTACGAACTCTAGGGCTGTTTGTGACACTTATAGGAATAGCCCAACGGATTGATTGGAAAGAATAACTTTGAGGTGGTTTCGTACCCTACCATAATCTCTTCGTTTGTTCTCCGCTATTAGTGAGTTTGGAGTGACTCTTTGTTGCATGTTGGGGGATAGTTATGTGATCCAATTATGTTATTATTGTTGAGGGAACTTGCACTAGTGTAAGTATGAACCCTAGGCCTTGTTTCGATGCATTGCAATGCCGTTTACGCTCACTTTTATCATTAGTTACCTTGCTATTTTTATATTTTCAGATTAAAAAAACCTTTATCTACTATCCATATACCACTTGTATCACCATCTTTTCACCGAACTAGTGCACCTATACAATTTACCATTGTATTGGGTGTGTTGGGGACACAAGAGACTCTTTGTTATTTGGTTGCAGGGTTGCTTGAGAGAGACCATCTTCATCCTACGCCTCCTACGGATTGATAAACCTTAGGTCATCCACTTGAGGAAAATTTGCTACTATCCTACAAACCTCTGCACTTGGAGGCCCAACAACGTCTACAAGAACAAGGTTGTGTTGTAGACATCAAGGCCATCCTTCCCCCACAGCCCAACCAGCCCCTAAGGCCCACCTAACCCATCCCTGCGGCCTGACCTAGATGGCCCGAGGCCCAGTCGCAACCTCCCTCTCCTCTCTACACCATCTCCCCTTGTTCCTCCTCCAGCGCCACCAACACATGCACGCTTCCAGCGCCAGGAAGGGCTTCGCCCCGATCCCCTCGCGCCCGCGCCCGAGACATCCCCACGCTAGTTCCCTCCGATCGCGTTGCCCTGCCTGTCTTGCTCCGGCCATGGCCACGTCGCCCCGCACCTCTCCACCTTCGCGCCAGCAGGAGCCGCCGCCCGACCTCCTCCAACGCCGCTGCCAAGCCTGGAGCCGCACCGCTCGGCCACTCCCGCGCGCCTCCCTCTGCAGCGCCAGGCCACGACCATGCCTTCCCTTCCTGCACCTCGTCGCTCTCTGTCGCCGGCGCTCCAAGCCCCAATGACGAGCACCGCCGTCTTGCGTCGTCCCTCTTGCCTCGCCTCCTTCATCTTCAGCGCCTCGACGCCCCTTTGCTTGCCCGGCCATGGAGGCCACCGTGCTGGCCTGCAGCTTCGCGCGCGCTGCCGTGCCATGCTGCTACTGCATCGTCCGACCGCGGACAACCTCCGTCGAGCTGGACCGACAACCTTCGACCTCGGCGTGGCCCTACCTCTACTAGCGGCCTCCTGCTGCCGGCCGTTTCCGTGGGTTTGGGAAGCCCCAAGTCTTGTCCGTGGCCTCGTGTCTATTGATGCTCTGCTGTTTGCTATGTCCATCGTCTCCCTAGACTTGTCAAATCCTGAACCCAGAGCCCAAGTCGGAAGACTCCATGGATGTGCATCTCACTTGTGCCATTTTGGATCGTCAAGAACGTTTCGGGATTTGCTAAGTACCATTACGCCCATAGACCACAGATCCGTGAAGTTCCACTACCGTCGCCGTGGATCCGACAAGTTCGTGAGTACGACTACTTCCCAAGATGACCTTGTACAACTACCATTGGAAGAACCGAGACCGGCAAGTCCGAAGACCCAAGTACCATGACGCCAAGTACCCCTTCGTTGACCGTTGACGAGGTTCCGATAAGAACGTCGACATGTACGTCTACAATGTGAACGTGTACCTGATGACCCCGGAGACCTATGTTGCGCCAAGTACCCGCTCGTTGACCCGAACATCTACAGGAAAACATGTACCACTACCGTCGAGGACCGATAGTACCACTACTTCTACTACCATCGCGGAACGTCTACTTCCTCTACTTTGCACCGAACCCGAACCATCTTGTTTGCATGCTTCGAAGGTATAACCCCGAGACGACGTCCGTGAATGAATTCTTGTGATGTTTGAGATGCTTGTGTTTGCACTGTGTCCAAATTGTCACTGGTTTCCTTGTCGCCAACTCATGGGACACACAGAATCCGGGATCACCCCACCATCTCTAGCATGTTCCGTACATCCGCACCTTTGCTTCTTTTGCACCGACATCTCAGTCGAGTTACCGGAACCGGAACATTGCCGTGGCACTGTTTTCATTATCGTCGCCGTGGCACCCTTTCTTTCCAGCATGGTGACAAATGCTTCATATTATGCTCATGTCAACTTTTAACAAAAATTGCATAAAACTTGCATATGGCATCCGCATCATGATGATAGCATTTAAAATGTTTAAAAAATTGTTATTGCATTAAATTGCTAAATGCATATGGGGATTTACCGGAATTGTTGTTTGATGTTTCCGACCTCATTTAAAATACCTAACTGTGTAGTTTACTCATGTTTCACCTCATGCCATGTTAACCAACATTTAATATTGTTGAGTACCTAACCAGGAGTGAACTAAATAATTGATGTGGTGTTTCGTCAATATGCAACTTGTTGCATATTCAGCTCCACTTAATTTGTAGTATTGTTTGTGCACTTTGCCATGCCATGCCTCATTAAACCGGACCCGCATCATACTTGTTTGCGCAACATGCCATGTCTATGTGATGGTTGTTTACTATGTTGCTTGCTTCTTTCCAGGTTGCTTCTCTCGTTAGCTTCGATTTCGTTTCAGAGTTGTGAGGATTCGTTCGACTACGTCCGTTTGTCTTCTTCATGGACCCGTTCCTCTTCCTTGCGGGATTTCAGGCAAGATGACCATACCCTCGAAATCACTTCTATCTTTGCTTGCTAGTTGTTCGCTCTATCGCTATGTCACGTTACCTACCACTTGCTATATCATGCCTCCCATATTGCCATGTCAAGCCTCTAACCCTCCTTTCCTAGCAAACCGCTGTTTGGCTATGTTACCGCTTTGCTCAGCCCCTCTTATAGTGTTGCTAGTTGCAGGTGAAGATGAAGTTTGTTCCATGTTGGAACATGGATATGTTGGGATATCACAATGTCTCTTATTTAATTAATGCGTCTATATACTTGGTAAAGGGTGGAAGGCTCGGCCTTATGCCTGGTGTTTTGTTACACTCTTGCCGCCCTAGTTTCTGTCATACCAATGTTATGTTCCTTGATTTTGCGTTCCTTACGCGGTTGGGTGTTATGGGAACCCCTTGACAGTTCGCTTTGAATAAAACTCCTCCAGCAAGGCCCAACCTTGGTTTTACATATGCCTAACAACCTAAGACTTTTTCCCTTGGGTTTCCGGAGCTCGAGGGTCATCTTTATTTTAACCCCCCCCCCCCGGGCCAGTGCTCCTCTGAGTGTTGGTCCAACCTGTTAGTCGCTGGTGGCCACCAGGGGCAACTCTGGCCTGGCCTACCGGAAGCTTGGACAATCTGGTGTGCCCTGAGAACGAGATATGTGCAGCTCCTATTGGGATTTGTCGGCACATCCGGGCGGCTTTGCTGGTCTTGTTTTACCATTGTCGAAATGTCTTGTAACCGGGATTCCGAGTCTGATCGGGTCTTCCTGGGAGAAGGAATATCCTTCATTGACCGTGAGAGCTTGTGATGGGCTAACTTGGGACACCCCTGCAGGGTTTGAACTTTCGAAAGCCGTGCCCACGGTTATGTGGCAGATGGGAATTTGTTAATGTCCGGTTGTAGAGAACTTGGCACTTAACTTAATTAAAATGCATCAACCGCGTGTGTAGCCGTGATGGTCTGTTTCCGGCGGAGTCCGGGAAGTGAACATGGTCTTGTGTTATGCTTGAACGTAAGTAGTTTCAGGATCACTTCTTGATCACTTCTAGTTCACGACCATTGCGTTGCTTCTCTTCTCGCTCTTATTTGCGTATGTTAGCCACCATATATGCTTAGTGCTTGCCGCAGCTCCACCTCATTACCCTATCCTACCCATAAGCTTAAATGTCTTGATCTCGTGGGTGTGAGATTGCTGAGTCCTCGTGACTCACAGATACTTCCAAACAGTTGCAGGTGCCGATGATACTAGTGCAGGTGACGCAACCCAGCTCAAGTGGGAGCTCGATGAAGATCTTTTGTTGTGTTGTTTCGTTTTCCTGTTGATTAGTAGTGGAGCCTAGTTGGGACAATCGGGGATCGAGGATTTTGGGTTTTCTTCCTTTATTTTGGTTCCGTAGTCGGACCTTGATTGTACTTTGGATGATGTATGGATTATTTATGTATTATGTGAAGTGGCGATTGTAAGCCAACTCTTTATCCTTTTCTTATTCAGTACATGGGATGTGTAAAGATTACCTCTCTTGCGACATGCCTACCATGCGGCTATGCCTCTAAGTCGTGCCCCGACACGTGGGAGATATAGCCGCATTGTGGGTGTTACACGATCATTTAGATTAGGTTTACAGTAGGTTTTAGTACGGTTTGTGTGAAATATGTAATGAATTTCATCCAACTTGTAGGAAAAGTTTTCGAAATGTAATTAATTTCATCCGGTTAATTCGAAATTTGCTTTGTTTGCACGAATTTCATCCGGTTAGTTCATATAGTTGTCGAAAGGTATGCAGGAAGCATTGGATGGCATCCATCAGTTTCCTCGGACAAATGCCGGTGTAAATTTGTGGGACAGCGTTGGAGATTAACAGTGCTCCATTATTTGGCAGGGAACAATTATCCCTCGATCAAAATCAGATCCGCCGTGTTTCGCACTCCTCCCACGTAAGAGTGTAAAATCTTGCTTACATAAAAATGGAGCAAGTGGACGGCACTCTAGCACGTCATATCACTCAGACTAGCCTGCCTAACTCGCGGGAAAGCACCGCCCTCGTCATTTTGTTCTGGATTTCTACCGATCGATCGCACGAAAATGTTTCCTTTGCAAGTTCAAAAGAAAAGGCGGCACACTTACGAGTTGTACGCGTCGCACCGCCGACAGTCCGGCTTGCACGCCGCTCACCAAAAGGGACACACGTTGTCTTGCAATTTCACCGACATGTGGGACAGCAATTGAATAAACCATCGATAGACAAAATCTAATCACTCGGCGGGCGTCGGCTGAGAAGAGAGAGACGGGGGAGGGAGAAGAGATCGTCCGCCCGCCGTGCACGGACTCCAAGAAATATATGGTGATAATGGAGGTGGGCCATGCGGGACTCCGGACTGCTTCTAGGCCCTCCCCCCTCAGATACCAGCTACCCGCATTCATAGCAGCTAGTACCAGTAAAATACTAGCCTATTAGCCCGCTTATGTGGAGGAGAGAGAGAGAGACATTGACAGAGTCAAGGAGTGGGCTCTGCAAGAGCCCGTCTCTACACATGCTCCTAGGTATAAAAAACTAATTCTAAAAAAGAGGCATAAAAAATTGTGTCTAAAAAAGAAAGGTAAAAAACATTTGAGAGGAAATAGATAGAGAGAAAGTGAGAAAAAGTTGTAACCTTTATAGCCAACCTTATAGTCAACACTATGGTATGAGGAAGGAGGGAGTGGTGCACATGCCAAGTTCACTGGGCTGCCGTGTTTCACACTCCTCCGTCGTAACAGTGGAGACAATAGCTTTCATCAAAAATAAACAATGAATACTCATTGCTCGTCCTCTATACTGGAAAAGAATACTTTCCATTCACCGACATGTGGGACATCGACCATCCTGGTCCACCTGCCATGCACAAAATTATCCTGGTCCACCCCAGTCGTAGCGCAGGCCCAACCTTTCCCGCTGTAAGTTGGTCGGACGAAGGAACCATCATGACTTCATTGAATTTCGCTTCTTCAAGAAAACTTACTATACCCGCAAACTGCTACCACACGCGAAGACTGGACGGCACTGTACCACGTCATATCACTGAAACCCACTAGGCCAAACTAGCCCACCTAGGATTTGTACTCCCTCCGTTTCAAAGTTAGTAGTACAAATTTGAGTCATCTATTTTGGAATGGAGGGAGTACGTCTCTGTACTGCTATGATTTTATGTTGTACGTCTCTGTACTTTTTCTACGATTTTCCTACCCTATGAACCAAATGAGGCCTGAATGTATCTGTGTCGACTATTGTCTGATCGATCGCTAAGCCTACAATTTTAGGAGCTTGGGCTATTGGTCGATCGATGACGGATAAGTATAAGCGTACCACGAGCTCATCAGCCCTAATATTTCTCTTTGGTGAGTGTTTTGCAATATTATAGCTGGCACAGTAGCTAGCCTATTAACACCAAGAATCATCAAACAAGCCCTGCTGATATGATAAACAGTTCGAACTTACATCTAAGCATGCGATATATTATATCGAAGGCTGGTGAGGATACATCTGTTTCCATAACTCGGAGAGGGTTCGCATGATTCACTATCATACAAAAGTAGCAAGTACCGCCCACACAAGATAGTGCACTAGCCCTAAGATGGTTTGATAACACACATCATTCCGGTAATTAAAACCTAGGTCAATGCAAACTACCCTGAAGGATTAGCGCTACCAACTATTTCTTCTCATCGATCTCTCGGGCAATGACCACAGCACGGACAGCGGAATGGGAATCGATATTTGGGGCGATGTCCAAAGGACTGACCGCGACATCGGAATCGATCTCTGGGCGATGTCCATAGGATGGACAACGGCATCAGAATCGATCTCTGGGGTGATGTCATCAGGACGGTTTGCAACATCGAAAATGATCTCTGGAGCGTTGTCCACAGGACAGGCCTCAACATCGGAATCATCAAGGACATCCACCGGCACCTGCACAACCCTAACATATTAGCAAGCACATTGCAAATAATCAAAAACCACAACTATGGTAAGCCATTATTTTTTACCTTGTGCAGCTCACCGGGGGATCCCATCCCTCCGGGGCCATCTCCTCGTCCTCGATGGGGGCCATCACCTTGCCAGGGGAATACTGTTTCTCAATGGTGACTATCTCCTCAAACTCGGACTTGAGCCTCACATAGGTGGCCATTAGAGTTTCTTGGGTAGGCACGGTGGGGCCCTTGCCGTTCTTCCAACTTTCTTTGAGGAGTTCGTCCACCAATGTCGTCAACTCGTTGGCCAGTGCTTGTTTCTTGGAGTTCTTCGTCTCCATGGGTTGGCCCGCCAACATGGTCAACTCATTGGTCGGTGCTCGCTTCCTGGAGATCGCTGTCTCCAGTGGGTTGTCCGCCGACAACTCTTTGCCTAGTGCTCCAGTATCCATCAATGAACTAACAAACTAAAAGCAATCGAAAGGAAACCACAATCGCAATGAAAACGGGAAAAGAATAGGCTCTAAGAATCGGTCGGTGCTTCGCAACAAGAAGATTCTTGGAATGAAAATATAGCAGCATCACTGATTCGCCCGCTTCTCCTTCGTCAGTACAGAAGACAAATGGCAGAAGTGAGTAGCCTGGTGTGAGGTTTTCTTCAAGAAAGGGGAGAAATGGCTTCAATGAGCATTCCAGTGAAATGATGGTTGCATCGTCCAATCCAACTTCGAGGCCACTTTACACTGCTGTCGGTGTCAAAACCGGCGGATCTCGGGTAGGGGGTCCCAAACTATGCGTCTAAGGCGGATGGTAACAGGAGATGACGGACACAATGTTTACCCAGGTTTGGGCCCTCTCGATGGAGGTAATACCCTACGTTCTACTTGATTGATCTTGATGATATGAGTATTACAAGAGTTGATCTACCACGAGATCGTAGAGGCTAAAACCTAGAAGCTAGCCTATGCTTATGATTGTTGTTGTCCTACGGACTCAACCCTCCAGTTTATATAGACACCGGAGGGGGCTAGGGTTACACGGAGTCGGTTACAAGGGAGGAGATCTACATATCCGAATTGCCAAGATTGCCTTCCACGCAAAGGAGAGTCCCACCCGGACACGGGACGAAGTCTTCAATATTGTATCTTCATAGTCCAACAGTCCGGCCAAAGTATATAGTCCGGTTGTCCGAGGATCCCCTAATCCAGGACTCCCTCGGTAGCCCCCGAACCACGCTTCAATGACGATGAGTCTGGCGCGCAGATTGTCTCCGGCATTGCAAGGCAGGTTCTTCTCCAAATTCCGAATACCTGTCAAGTAGTGTTCGGCTTCCCATAAATGTTGCACTCCTCGGCTTCTGCGCCTTAGTAATGGCTATCTTCCACGTGTCGAGCGAATGTGAGAAGTCGGGGCATTTTTACATTTGCCACACTAACCATGTAAGTAAATCACCTATTTAAAGAGACGGGGATCCTCAGATCCAGATCACACCATCCTCCCACAGCAAGTGTCCATCGGAGCGTGCCCGGAAAAAGCCCATCCCATCATGGCCGGCCATCGCAGCTCCTCCTCTCGCTCCCGTAGCGCTAAGCCAGGCAATTGGGAGAAGTGTTCCGTCCCTCACAGCCAATTTGTAGAGTTACAGACCCAGGGGTTTCTCCCTCCTACTTATATGGTCCCCGTCCGAGCCAGACTAGCCACTTATAACGGCGGGGAGCAAGCGGACAGCTTCCCCAACCCGTCCATGGGGGAACGGGTATGCCTTGTCCCTTACTTATTGAGGGTACTCGGATTTCCAATCCATCTGTTCCTCCGCGGGCTCCTGGAGTTCTACGGCCTCCAACTGCATAACTTTACTCCTGCCTCCATATTACACATCGCCGGCTACGTCGCATTTTGCGAGCTATTTCTGGGCTGCGAAGCTCATTTCGAGCTATGCAAAAGGCTATTCTGCCTCGTACCCCGTACACAGAAGGAGTCAATATATCAATTGGGCGGAGCCGAAATATGGCGCATCGCCAGGACCGGATACCTCTCCGGTACCCTGAAGAAGACATCCGAAGACTGGCCCTCGGAGTGGTTTTATATAGAGGACGTCCCCCTTCCAGACCCTATTCGGATGGGCCTTCCTGAGTTCAATAATGCTCCTTTGAAGAAACGCCGCAGCTGGCGTCCTCGGAGCCCCCAGGAGGAACATAACAGAGAGGTCCTTTACCTGATGGGCATGATAGAAACGTTGGCCAAATCAGGACCGACAATAATCGAGGTTATGTCAATATGTATAATGCGGGGGGTGCAGCCACTTCAGTATCGGGGGAAACCCATGTGGCACTTCAATGGAGAAGACGATGCCACCCGCTGCGGCCGTAAAGGTTCGGACTCCGCCGCCGCTCTAGCGAAAGTACTGTCCGATTTATACAAAGGAGAGGAAGAGGAGTTCATCTGTATTAAAGCCACGGGATGGACTCTCCATGTACAACCCCCAAACTGGGTGAGCTACTACCTTTTACTCCAGATCTTCCCGCATTCTTCATTATAAGTATTTACCTAGCTATTTCATAGCAGGAACTGCGAAAAGCTATGAGGGAGGTCCATAGCCCGTCTCCACAGCCAGAGGACCCTGACCGGGCCCTTGACCCCGGACTTGAAGAAGATCCGGACATATTCGTGGAACTCATCGACGGGATGTTCTATCAGTTGAGCTGCGATGGCGCCTTGGTGGCTATCATAGCCGATTATCCGGGCCTGCTCCCTGCATCGCATGTAAGTAAAACCAGAGTCCCAACTTCCGAGAAAGATCCCTTTTTTGCACTTCACCTATCACACACACATGGTGTCCTATAGGGAAGGCCCTCGGGATGCCACACCGAACCCACGGTGACTCACCAGCAAGGGGCACCGAAGCCGGATAGGCTTAAAAGGAAGGCGGTCAGGACTGAGACGCCGTCGTAGAGGTATGAAAATAAACCCTGCTCCGTGGTTTGTCGTCTTTAAAATATAACTAGAACATATGCCTGTGCGTTTGCAACGGGAAAAATTGATATTTTGTGCAAGCATAATGTCTCACAGCACAGATTCACTATGAAGAACATGCTACAACGCAGCATCCTTCTACAAAATGAACATAAAAAATACAATGCAATTTAGCCGAGTTTTATTTTCTTTGTTGGGCATAATCTCCCACTGATTCCATTTAAGTATAATCCTTTCTTTAATTACCATGATGTCTTCATCCCGTTTTAGTCGGGAATCAAATCCTTTCTTTTCTAATTTAGTAGCCCCAATACATTGAAGCCTACAAATCTTTCCTTTTAATTATCCTACCTTTTTACCTCAAGTCCTTTCTTTAATTAGCCTCATCTATTTGAATATCCTATTCATTAAGACCAGAATCTTTCTTTTAATTATTCCACCGGTTTACCCATAATCCTTTTTTAATTAGCCATATCTGTTTAAATATTTTATTTTAGCCCACAATCCTTCCTTTAGTTACCTCATTCGCTTAATTAGCTCGCCCTAAACACGAGGACCGCCACTCGTATATTTAGAGCGAGTCGGGATTTGTAAATGTGAATGGCTCATAGGTCGTTGGTTGTTACATCGAAGATCCAAATAGGAGGTCCTGTGATCAATTGCCACAATATTGATTTATTTTGACCCAATTCTTTTTCGCGGTCTCTATAAAAGCCCATAAAAGGCCCATCAACATACAAGCACCTGGCCCAGATCGCTTAGCGTGCACTCAAAACAAACAAAAAGGACTAAACCAAACCAAGAACACCTATTCCCTTTAATAGTAGGTATAGATAACGTCCATGGTTTTTGGCAAGAAAAATGCTCGCCGGACCGTGCCCGGGGAGCCTGTCGGCCATTCCTCCACCAGCCGAACTCCAGAGCCGGACTTAGGGGCAGCTGCTAATGTGGGCACAACACCAGACGTTCCTCCTACAAAGGATGCGGATAGGCTGTCGTCTACAAATTCCAAAGTGGAGAGTGCCAAGAATCACAGGCGCCACCGGGCCGTACTCCGCGACCCTGGTTTCTCCGAAGAGGCGTTTGATGCCTTCAACTCAGGAGACGCGTACATCCAAGCTACGCAAAATGGTCTTGCCAGAGCCCCGGACCAGTATGTAAAGGATATACGGGTAAGAAAATCTGATAATTATATATACCAGTAACCCCTGACACTTGAAACAATTGACACAACTAATTTAAGGATCATTATTTGTGTAGGCTCTTACGGAGAAGAATACCCAGTTGTCTCAAGAGCTGGAGGAGTGCAAAGCCCAGCTGCGGGCCGCAGTTGCCTCAATGAAGGAGTCCGCGAAGGCCCCATCTGGTAACACTTGCTTCTATCGAAAAGAAGGATATGTACCGGTTAGTATTCGACATGTATGCAAATCTAACAATAGATTCTGCAGATGACACCGGAGTGAATCCGGAGGTAGTGTGAGGGGATGAGCAACATGCTCAACGACAGCTAGAGGCTGGCGAGCGTGTGCTGACGCGGGTTAGGCAGGAGAAAAATTTTCTCCAAGATGCCAATACCCAGCTGGGCGTTGAACTAAAAGACATTCGGGCCCATCTAGCTGACTCCATAAAGGAGAATAAGAGGCTTCGCTGCGGCATTTTCAGTAAGTGCTTGAACAAACTTTTTGTAGAGTTCGGCAAATAAATCGACTAACAAAGTTATGTCTATAGGTATGCTGACGGGTCGTCCTGAAGTGGAGATGCCCGGATCTGCGGGCGATCTTCTGCCAGAGCTCTCACAGCTGCATGAACAAGTTCGGCAGGTGATGTAGGGCATTGCCCAAGCCTTGTGGCCATCCGCCTCCCTGCCAAGAGGCATGGGGGAGCTTGTAGTGATGCTCAAGGGAGCGTGGCGGCGCTTCCGATTATGGAAGATATCAGCCTGCCGACAAGGTGCAAGGGAAGCCTAGGCCATGGTGAAGACGCGATATACCAAGGATGATCCGAACCACATGGCCGAGGTCGGACCTATGGGGTCTGATGGGAAAGAGATCCCTGTCAGTTTAGTGTATGACCAGGTGAAACTAGCCGCAAAGTATTCCCAACATGATTGTAGGCTAGACAGCCTGGTGGATGGTATAGAAGAAGAATTTAGTCAGTCTAAGTGACTGTGTACTTAAAGTGACATATATTGTCCCTAGCCGGATTGTAAATCATTTGTCATGGCGGACCTTTTCGCTTCAACCTCCGGACCCGACAGTCCGGAGTGTATCTGAATACCCGCTTAGTTATGTAAAAACCGGGGTACGCGTGGAAACCAGGCGTAGGGGTCATTAGTGTTTGAACAGACAAGTACCCAACTAGCTATGTTATATTACATGGATAGTAAGAAACATCTTCCAGGGAGAATAGTTCTGTTAAGGGTTCCTTTCCCTGGGTGCGCATGCATTAATGTGCATGTCCGGACTGCGAGAAGAGACGCATGATATAAACATCTGGGGCATGTATTTCAATAATTTAAAGTCATCTTTTGTTCACCGACCAAATATTCCCTTAAGAATGCTAGCTTTTGGCTTCACCCAGTCTGAGGTACACATTCGGCTGACCCGGCAGTAACAATCGCAAAGGTGCTCCCCTTATGCCCTAGCCTAATTAACGGGAACATAGGGCATAAACACAAGATCCAGGCAACCCAGCTTGGCCAAAATTTAAGTCATATCGATGCATATAATGGCGAAGAAAAGGTACATGTGGAAAAGTAACACATGTGCGTGGGGCATAGAGCCTGGAACATAGTTATATTAAGCTTCTGTATAAGAAGCCCCCAGGTATAATGAGCACGCCTAGCGTGTCAAGATTGTGTAGTCAAGACACAGTTTAACCTTTTAAGGCCGTGGAGAAAAAGGGAAGAAATAAAGAAAGAAAAGATAGATAACGGATAAAAAAATTGATGGAGGTAAGGAGACGAACACAGAGTCCGACACTAGGCGTAGAACCTTTGGAGTCTAGCTGCATTCCATGGGTTTCGCTCGAGTCAATTGTCCGATGCATCCCGTAGACGATACGCTCCACCAGTCAGAACTTTGTCAATATCGAAGGGACCTTCCCATTTGGGCTTGAGCTTGTCCTTTTTCTTCTCCGGTAGGCGCAGAACGAGTTTGCCAATGTTATAAGTTTTGGCACGTACTTCTCTGCTTTGATACCGCCGAGCCTATTGCTGATAGAATGCAGAGCGGGCTTTTGCCACATCACGCTCCTCCTCCAGGGCGTCCAAACTGTCCTGCCAATCAAGCTCGGCTTCTTTCTCTTCATACATGCGCACTCGAGGTGAGTCATGAATGATGTCGCAGGGTAGTACCGCCTCTGCGCCGTACACCATAAAGAACAGTGTGTATCCGATAGTGCGATTCGGCTTGGTCCACAACCCCCATAGTACGGAGTCAAGCTCCTCCACCCAGTGCGTATCTGATTCCTTCAAGGATCGCACTAATCTGGGTTTAATGCCGCTCATGATAAGACCATTTGCTCACTCAACTTGACCGTTAGTTTGCGGGTGATAGACAGAGGCATAATCGAGCTTAATGCGCATTTTGCTGCACCAAGTTTTTACATCGTCGGCTGTAAAGTTCGAGCCATTATCGGTGATGATGCTGTGGGGGACGCCGTAACGGTGTACAACCCCGGATATGAAGTCTATCACTGGTCCGGACTCGGCCGTTTTAACTGGTTTGGCTTCTATCCATTTGGTGAATTTATCCACCATGACCAATAGGTATTTTTTCTTGTGCCTTCCCCCTTTAAGGGGTCCGACCATGTCAAGCCACTAGACCGCGAAGGGCCAAGTAATGGGGATTGTTTGGAGAGTGGTGGGTGGCATATGGCTTTGGTTTGCGAAAAGCTGGCAACCGACACAATGTTGAACGAGGTCCTGTGCGTCTGCTCGGGCCATCGGCCAGTAAAAACCTGTACGGAAGGCCTTGCTTACAAGGGCCCAATCTGCAGCATGGTGGCCACCAAGTCCAGCATGAATTTCTGCCAAAAGTTCCCATCCTTCCTCTTCGGAGATGCACCTTTGAAGTACTCCGGTAGCGCTTTTCTTATAAAGCTCTCCCTCATGGACCTTGTAGGCTTTAGACCGCCGCACAATGCAACGTGCCTCGTTTGGGTCATCGGGGAGTTCTTGCCTAATTAGGGAAGCCAAGAAGGGTTCTGTCCATGAGGCGATGACAGCCATAATCACGTGGGCCGAAGGCGTTATTTCAGTGGCAGAGCCTCGAATTATGTCAGAGTGTTCGGTATCTGGCGTTGTGGTCGGGTCCGGACTGTCGTTGCCGGTCTCTCCTTCCCATACCACAGATGGCTTAAACAACCTTTCCAAGAAGATGTTAGGTGGGACATGGTTGCGCTTAGCGCCGATGCGGGCGAGGATATCCGCCGCTTGATTGTTTTCCCGGACCACATGGTGGAATTCAAGCCCCTCGAACCGAGCTAACATTTTGAGGACGGCGTTGCAGTAAGCCGCCATTTTTGGGTCCTTGGCGTCAAAGTCTCCATTTATTTGAGATATTGCGAGGTTTGAATCCCCCCACACCTCTAGGCGTTGAATGCCCATGGAGACTGCCATCCGGAGACCATGCAACAGGGCCTCATATTCTGCTACATTGTTGGAGTCTGTGTATAATATTTGGAGTACGTATTGGACTGTATCTCCGGTGGGGGATGTCAGGACGACGCCTGCCCCCAGACCAGCCAGCATCTTAGAGCCGTCGAAGTGCATGATCCAATTGGAGTATGCTCCGTACTCTTTAGGGAGTTCGGCTTCCGTCCATTCGGTGACGAAATCAGCCAGTACTTGCGACTTAATGGCTCGCCGTGGTTTGTATGTTATGTCGAACAGGAGGAGCTCAATAGCCCATTTAGCAATCCGGCCCGTGGCATTGCGGTTATTTATTATGCCACTGAGTGGTACTTCGGAGGCCACCGTAATTGAACACTCTTGAAAGTAGTGTCGTAGTTTCCGGGATGCCATGAAGACCGCATATGCTATCTTTTTGATAATGTGGGTACCGTGATTTGCATGGAGTGAGGAAGTGGATACGTAGTATACCGGCTTTTGAAGCGGGAACTTATGTCCGCCCGTCTCTCGTTCGACGACGAGCACTGCGCTTACAACTTGGTGTGTTGCCGCTATATATAACAACATTGGTTCACCGACATTTGGCGCGACCAAGATTGGGTTGGTGGCCAATACGGCTTTTATTTTTGCCAATCCGGTCGTGGCCGCATCCGTCCACTCGAAGTGTTCGGTGCGTCGAAGAAGGCGATAAAGAGGTAGTGCCTTTTCTCCTAATCGGGAGATAAAGCGGCTTAAGGCAGCCACGCGTCCAGATAACTTCTGGATTTGCTTGACATCTGTTGGGATAGCCAACTGTGACAAAGCTCGGATTTTAGCTGGATTTGCTTCAATTCCTCTATTGGAAACAATGAAGCCCAAGAGCTTTCCGTCGGGCATGCCAAAAACGCATTTTTCCGGATTGAGCTTGATGTCATATGTTCGGAGGTTGTCGAACGTGAGCCTCAAGTCGTCTATTAAGGATTCGACGTGTCTTGTTTTAATGACCACGTCGTCTACGTATGCCTCCACTGTTTTGCCTATTTGTGTTTCCAGGCATGTCTGAATCATGTGTTGATAGGTTGCACCGGTGTTTTTGAGCCCAAAAGGCATGGTGTTAAAAACAGAAGGGGCCGTATGGAGTGATGAATGCCATTGCGGCTTGATCGGGCTCCGCCATCTTAATTTGATGGTATCCGGAGTATGCGTCGAGGAAGCACAATGAGTCGTGTCCTGCGGTAGCGTCGATAATTTGATCGATGCGGGGGAGTGGGAAGGGATCCTTGGGGCAAGCCTTGTTAAGGTCCTTGAAATCGACACATAGGCACTAGGATTTGTCCTTCTTTGGTACCATCACCAGGTTTGCTAGCCAGTCCGGATGTTTTATTTCTCTAATGAATCCGACCTCGAGTAACTTGGCTAGCTCTTCTCCCATGGCTTGCCGCTTGGGCTCAGAGAAACGCCGAAGAGTCTGCTTGACCGGCTTGAACCCTTTTAGAATGTTAAGGCTTTGCTCGTCTAGCCTGCATGGGATTCCTGGCATGTCTGAAGGATGCCAGGCGAAGATGTCCCAATTCTCGCGCAAGAACTCCCGCAGTGCGGCGTCTGTTGTGGGGTTCAGCTGTGCCCCGATGGATGCTATTTTTATAGGGTCCGTTGGGTGGAACTGGAATTTGACTATTTCGTCCGCTGGTTTAAAAAGGTGGACTTGGGTCTTTTGTCAAGTATCACGTCGTCCCTGTCCACTATGGAGCGCAGCGCAGTTAGTTGTTAGGCCGCCAGGGGTTCGGATAACACCTCGAGGGCTAGTGTGGCGGTTTTATTTTCGGCATGGAGTGCTATGTCCGGATCACTAGCCAGAGTGATTATTCCATTGGGCCCGGGCATTTTGAGCTTCATGTACCCGTAATGGGGTATAGCTTGGAAGATCGCGAATGCCTCCCGCCCTAAAAGGGCGTGGTATCCGCTACTAAACGGGGCCACTTGGAATGTGATTTCTTCGGACCTATAGTTCTCTAGCGTGCCGAATACCACATCTAGTGTGATTTTTCCCGCACATCGTGCCTCCCGACTAGGGATGATTCCTCTAAAGGTCGTGTTGCTTTGCTCAATGCGGCTCTTGTCTATTTCCATCTGGCTAAGAGTTTCCTCATAGATGAGGTTTAATCCGCTGCCACCGTGCACGAGCACTTTAGTAAGCCGGAAGCCGTCCACAATTGTACTAAGAACCAAAGCGGCTGGTGCTGGGGCTGTTCGGAATTGAGGTTTGTCACTGGAATTGAATGTTATGGCCGTGTCGTTCCATGGATTTATTGCTGCAACGTGGCAAACTTTGGCAAGGCCGCGGAGTGTTCGCTTGCGCCTATTATTTGAGGCGAAGGTCTCGAAGACTGTCAATACTGTATTGTTATTTTCCATAGGATGGTGCTCTGTTGTATTGTTGGTGAGGATATCCTCGCCGCTCTTGGCCACCTGCTGGAGCATCCAACATGCTCTAAGGCTGTGCGTTGGCATGGTATCCGCTGTACTGTGAATTTTGCATGGCCCATTGAGCCATCCCTCCAATACAGTTCCACGCCCTGTAGTGGGCTTTGGTTTCTTTGTAATTGGATCGGTTGACTTACGAGAGTACACCCTTTTAGATCGGACGAGGGGTTTGGTGAGAGCCGGAGGGTCCCAGAATTTTGTTTGGGTTTTCCAGGCGCTTTCCATCGCACAATACTTCTGTACTATGGCCGCCAAGTCAGCAAAGTGTGCTATGTCATGGCGACTTATGGCGTTGAGGATTCCCTTGTCCGTGCAATTTTTGCAAAAGAATGAAATTGCGTATTCCTCGCGACAGTCCTTGACCTTGCTCATTACAAGGAGGAATCTGGCCAATAGTGATGTACTGTCTCTTGGGGCTCTTGTCTAATGTGGGAAAGATCACTTGAGTCTGGGTGGGTGGGTAGATTTAGGTCTAAACCCTGACCCGGTCTAAGGCCCAGGGGCGGAGGAGTCTCCGAGCTTAACAGTTCGGGCTACGGGATGCTGCCCAATAGTCTTGGCCCGCTGTCTAATTCTAGGTTCGAAGCTTGGGCCATGTCCTCCCGTGGACGGGTATCTGGCTCGGAGAGGATGGGAATCCGGACATAGTTTGTCATCAAAATAGAGGAAGAATTGCTAGATTGCTCCTCCACCACCACTATCTGATGGGTGACCGGCGGAGAGTTAATCTCCCTTTGGTCGGGTTTAAGCCCGATCCGATCATAGTCCGTTGCGACTCCTAGGGAGGCGATGCGATCCAAGAGCTCATTCAAAGAAGAGAGCTTTATTGGATCCATCTGCTCGGCAAATCCCGAGCCAACATGGAGGCTGTTTTTGATGACCCGAGAAGTCATCGTCGGTGTGACGGCCGAACGGGCGGTCATGACGAAGCCGCCTAGTCGGAGGGTTTGGCCTACAGTCAGGGCTCCCCCCGAGGTGATGTTGTCTTTGACAACAAGACGAGCCATCCAGCCTTATCGTGACGACACAGTGGAACTCTCAATGAAAGCACCAATGTCGGTGTCAAAACCGGCGGATCTCGGGTAGGGAGTCCCGAACTGTGCGTCTAAGGCGGATGGTAACAGGAGACGAGGGACACAATGTTTACCCAGGTTCGGGCCCTCTCGATGGAGGTAATACCCTACGTCCTACTTGATTGATCTTGATGATATGAGTATTACAAGAGTTGATCTAGCACGAGATCGTAGAGGCTAAACCCTAGAAGCTAGCCTATGATTATGATTGTTGTTGTCCTACGGACTAAACCCTCCGGTTTATATAGATAGCGGAGAGGGCTAGGGTTACACAGAGTCGGTTACAAGGGAGGAGATCTACATATCCGAATTGCCAACTTGCCTTCCACGCAAAGGAGAGTCCCACCCGGACATGGGACAAAGTCTTAAATCTTGTATCTTCATAGTTCAACAGTCCGACCAAAGTATATAGTCCGGCTGTCCGAGGACCCCCTAATCCAGGACTCCCTCAACTGCTGCTAAAGCTATGAGATACATTCCTCCAATCACAAAATGCCTTGGTTGATGAGATTTGATATTTGAGCCAGTAATGCACGCGATGTAGTCTATTAACTTGTTGAAATCTCTAGAAAGGCAAATACTCCTTTCCGGTTTACAGGGTTATACTAGCGACTACTAGTACTACAATAGTGGGCTCACATAGCAATTTTGTCTCATGCAAGAGCCTGGCTATATGCATTCTCCAAGGGTCCGCACCACGCCCCACCCCTACACAAAGACTGCCACGTGAGCGTTCGTAACTGCCACGTTCGGGTTGCGCTTCGTTCTTCGCCTCTTCGAGAAGATGAACAAATATGTTACTACTACTTCTACAGTATCGAATCCACTGATGCATGTCCATCCACCGCATGCGGGAGGGATAGCCACCGCGCGGATGGGCGAGGGAGAAGGCATGTAGTACTCCTCGTTGTACGAGTTGACACAACACATCATAGCACTGGCCCCACATGGTTGCCTCTAAACTTGGCTGAAAGACCCGCAACATACAATACTCCATTTGCTGCAACCTCTAACATTTACCCCACCACAAATTAAAATATATATTCCTCTCTTGACTAGATGAGCGTGCAAACTAGAATCACCTGGATGACAGGTAGGTCCATAAGATTATTTTAATCAAAAAAAGCATGAAGCTGACCCCAATGATTTTAAGCTTACAGGCATGGTATATGATATCCTAGACTACTCTACACATGAAACTGCCACATGAGCGTCCGGACTGTGCTTGGCTCTTCACCTCTTCGGGAAGTCGAACAATGATGGAGTACTACTGCAGTATGCTTTTGGCCATCTGACACCGATTGAACTACTACATGTCCACCGCGTGCGGGAGGGAGAGCATGTAGCGAATGAAAGCTTCTCCTAGTCCTGCCAGCCACCACGCTCATGGGCGAGGGAGGGATGCAGCTTCATTGACTTACTGCTCCTGCCTTTGCATCTATGACAGGTGGGCCCAACAGGTGGGTCGCCCACCTGTCATGCAGCCAAAGGCAGGTGTGGTTAAGCCAAGAGGGCATGGTAGTAATCAAACTTCTCGGTCTTGTATGAGTTGACGCGACACATCAAAGCACTGCACTTGATATATTTCAATAATTTGCATTTACCAATGCATTAGTTACTCCCTCCGTTCCTAAATATAAGTAGTTTTAGACATTTCAAATGGACTACAACATACGGATGTATGTAGACATATTTTAGAGTGTAGATTCACTCATTTTGCTTCGTATGTAGTCACTTGTTGCAATATCTAAAAAGATTTATATTTGGAAACGGAGGGAGTACAACGCAAGCATGCATGCCGTGACTTTCCTTTTGATACTTGCATGTGTTGATTTGATGCACCTTGCCAAATTTTGACTATAAATTTAATTAACCAAATGTTCATGCATGTCACAAAAAATTACGGGGCTGTTTGGATTGTGACTATGTTTGTCTTATGTTGCCACTTTATTTTTGCCACACTTGCCTAACTTGAGTTTGCTCAAATTGTTAGACCCACTTTGGCTTGCCTAAGGGAATCTTGCCACACTTTTTGTGTCTATGACATGTGGGGTTCACTACTAATAAAAAAATTCTTGTCTTATGTGTGGCTAGAACCAAACACCCACCTAACTTGGTCAAATTTGCCCAGGGATGTCAGTTTTGCCCATGGGTATAGGTACCCGCGGGTACCCTAGCCAAAAACAGTGGGTATGGGCAACACTTGGAGATATTTTGTACCCACGGGTAATGGGTACCCATACCTGCAAAATATATGGGTAGGACATGGGTAAAAAACTATGCCCATGGGTAACCCAATGGATACCTAGAAGAAATTAATAAATGAAAATAACTCGTATAACATGTGGGGTTAACATCCAACTCATATGGTCCTGCCCTAAATCTCGTATTCCTTAAACTATTCATAGCTCAAAGGCTCATAATCACCTTCTCTCCACACCTCTTACATCCTATGTGACTCATCAAAAAGATGAAATATTGACTCTTCGCTACCAAACTCTTGTCGAACTCTCGATCCAGCGATCCCCAATTCCCACCACCACCTTCCACCGCGTCGGTCTTCCACCAACCGTTGCGCATACTCCTCTGATGCCTCCAAGAGGCCACCCATCGAAGGAGGCCGCATCCGTACTATACTACTCTACCATGATCACTTTAATTTTGAACTCATTTATCTACCTCTTAAGAATTTGAATGCTACATATTGTACCCAATGGATACCCATTGGGTATAAGATACCCGATGGGTATGGGCATGGGTCTCAGTTTATACCCATGGGTATTGAAGTGGGTGGGTATAGAAATTTTCTATGGGTATGGGTTTGGGTAGAAGGAGGTTGTACCCTCCCATACCCTACCCATTGCCATCCCGAAATGCCTAAGGTGAGGTGTGGCAAAGTGTGGCTGGAAACCAAACAACCCCTACATCATTGAAAACTATGTTCAAATACGAATCAAACGATATAACTTTTGTTAACATGCACTAACATTTTGTTAGTTAAATCTTTGGTCAAAATTTAGCACCAATTACAAAGGGGCTGAATAAATATTGTACTCTCACATTTTGTTTTGAGGATACTCCCACATACTCCATCTGTTCCCAAATATAAGTCTTTTTAGAGATTCTAACAAGTGACTACATACGGAGCAAAATGAACGAATCCATACTTTGAAATTTGTCTACATACATCCGTATGTTGTACTCCATTTGAAATGTCTAAAAAGACTTATATTTAGGAATGGAGGGAGTAGAAAATATAAATAATAATGCATGTTGGGGCAGCCCACATTTCCGATAATTTTAGCCGTTGGCTTGTACACAATTTTTACGAGGGGGTGGTTGTTCATTTAATGGAGGGTCTTGTACCGGACTTGAATGATAAAAAGTGGGACCTGGCACACCGTAACACCACTTGGAATAAGCAGGTAGCTATGTCAAAAAACAATCAACAACTAAAAAAATGGCGACCTGGCACGTACACAATTTTAAATGGTTGTTTTGATGGAGTGAAAAAGGAAAACTACCCCACTATGTATATATAGGCCGGAGCCTCCGGGCTTGCTTGCTAGGGTTGCTCTATTCACACACTCTCATCCTCTCCAGATCTAAACAAGATAGCGGTGGTAAAACTGTCTTTCTCCCTTCAAAAAACACTGTCTTTGTATCCTCACCGCTGGTTATAGATCCAGACATATCCCCCTCCGCCGATGAAGGGGAGGAGGGGCAGCGTTTAGGCCTTCGTTGACAGCAAGGGAGGAGACCCACTGCCGGCCGCACCGTTATCTTTGGCCGAGCGCCAGCGTGGGAGGTCCTCCGATCCCTTCATCGTTGCCCTAGTGTGGGCGGATCCGGCCTCCCACTGCCCACCTATCCACATCCCGACGACCTTCAGGTATATCTTCCTATGAAACCGCCTTACCTCTACTTCCCCAGCTTGCTACATCGCTGCATGTGCATCATTTTCTGCCTCTCAGCCCCACTCGATCGGATGGTCCAACATCACCTTTTTTCTTCTATTGTTAGAGGTAAAGCTACTTCATGGAGTCGAATCTTGTACTTGGTTCAAACAAGAAATAAACTGGGGGTGGGGGAATTTAGTATGTACATCGGACTTGGTACAAACAGGAAGGAATGGGGGTGAAAGTAGTACAAACTGGTCATCCAACCGGTCTCTTGGTCGAAAAGGGAAATATCAGGGTAACGCTGTACACAGTGGTATGACTAGGACTAGATTTGCTATCCACATATAGGAGTAGGTGGCTAGAGTGAACAAAAATGGGACCAACCCAGATATGTTTCTTGGATGTTTGTTTCTTGGGGCAACAAACTCTGAATCACCACTTTATGCCCCTGTTTAGGTACATGGTACTGGACTGCTGGTGCACCCACTGTCCCATGCCCTTATACCAAATATTTACCCGTTCTTAATCCAATGCCCCTGGTAAAATGAAGCCATGCCACTGTTATAAGCCATGACAAATTTAGCCAAATGTGTTTGCCTGTAATTGTTTGAGACACTGACTATTTCCATTGTAGCTTTTGTAGGATCACGGGTTCCGGCAAACCCTCAAGGTTCAAACACTGGGGTGTGTGCGAAGGTTTTCTCCCTATTGATCCACGCCCTAGCTCTCTATGATCTCGCGGACGAACTCGATGAACTTGCAACACAAAGACACAAGATTTATACTGGTTCGGGCCACCGTTGTGGTGTAATACCCTACTCCAGTGTGGTGGTGGTGGATTGCCTCTTGGGCTGATGATGAATAGTACAAGGGGAAGAACAACCTCCTAAGGTTGAGCTGTTCTTGTGCCTGGCGAACTTGTGTGGGTGAGGATCAGAATCAGCTCTCTCTCTCTCAGTTTGTTCTCTATCAGTTCCTCTCTCCTTACTATGGTGGCTAGTTCTACTTATAAAGGCTCTGGTCCTCTCCCCAAATATTGAGTGGGAAGGGAGCCAACAACGGCCAATTCAAAAGGGGACAGCTAGTACAGCTTATCCTGACAAAAGCAGTCTTCGCCTGCAAAAGGCTCTAGTGATGACGCCGTCTTGGGCTGCACGGTAGGGCTAGACGAGGTGTATTTGGGCACCCACGAGCCAGCGCGGGACTCACGAGGCCCTACCTCAAGGCGGGTTGCGCCTGGTCTTGGTTCTTGTTTGCGGTGCTGGACCTGTGAGGTGGTCCTGTTGAGCCCTACCTCAACGACTGAGCTCATGAGAAGCAACCCTGTTGAGCCCTGGAACATCGATGCATATGCGCAGCCCGGCATCCTCGCCTGGATGGAAAGCTGCACCTTGTGAGCGGTGGTCGCCGCGCATGGCCCTTGGGTCTTGCAGTTCCTGGTTGGTCTTGGTGATGAACTCCTGAACGGTGGGCGATCCTTGCCTTGTGCCCTCCTAAGGGAAACGTGCCGTGAATCACGCCTCCAAGTGGTGCCCAAGCACCTCCCTCGTGATGTGGTCAAGGTCTGAGGCCTTCCAGAAGAAAGCCCCCGAGCCCTTCCCGAGAAGGGCGCCGGGCACGCCTTCCTATGCGATGGAGGGAGGCGCCCCTGGAGCGGGCGCTGATCCTGACGAGGCTCCGGCTGCGATGCCACCCTCCTGAGGTCCTGCATGGCGTAGCTTCTTCTTCTTCTTGGGGATGGCCTTAGGAGGGCCCTTGCCCTTGCTGTCGGGGTCGTCGATTGCTGCAACTTGGAAGGCACGCTCGAGGGAGCACACCGCATCTCTTTCTTCACATGGGACCGTGATGACCCCGCCGCTTCCCGGCATCTTGAGGACATTGTAGCCGTGATGGGTCACCGCCATGAAATTGGCCAGGGCTGGATACCCGAGGATGGATTGTAAGGCAGACAGATGTGCGCGACGTCGAAGTTGATGAGCTCAGTGCGGTAGTTCTTGCGTTCCCCGAAGGTGACAGGGAGGCGGACCTGCCCTATCGTGTGGTGGAACCGTCGGTCACTCCTGAAAAAGGCTTGGTAGGCTGAAGCTGGTCATATGGCACTTGGGGGTTGTCGAACGTGTCGACGGACAGGACATTGAGCCCTGCGCCACCATCGATGAGGGTCTAGGTAACTTGCATGTTGTTGATGGCTGGGGAGCAAAGCATCGGGAGGGCGCCAGCGGTAGCTGCGCACTTGAGCTGATCTGCCAAGTTGAACGTGATGGGGCACTGGGACCATCTGAGCGGGCGTGTGTCTTCGAGCTAGGGGAGGACTGCATTCACTTCACGAGCAAACTGCTTGAAGATTCGCTGCGAGGCTGGGGCCTGGGCTCCACCCAAGATGCAGGCGATAGCACGCGGTTCCTGGAAGCCCCCAGCCCCCTCGTCCTAATGGTGCTCATCATTCCTTCTTGGTGGTGGCGGCAGCGGAGGGAGCCCAGCATTGCCTTGAGGGCGATCCTCACGAGGCTGATCCCTCCAGGCGCCCTCACAAGGCTGATCCTGCCAGCGGTCCTCACGAGGCCGGTCGCGCCATTCCTGGCGTGGGCCACGGTCGTCCCAGCGTCCGCTACCACGTCCTCCTCCTCGGCTGTAGCCCCAGTCGCCATGCTCGGGGCGTCGACCGAAGCGTCCTTCATGAATGGTTGTGAGCTCTTGACAGTCGTTGGTGTTGTGGGTGTTCAGGTTGTGGAAAGCACAGAATGGGCGGCTGCTCTTGGACGACTCTGGTCGGTCTCTGCCACGCTTGGTGTCTGGTACCGCTGCGAGCACGGCCGTTCCTTGCGCTTCACGTCCTTGGCCTTGGCTTTCTTCTCCTCTGGATCTGCAGCAGGGAGCTCGAGGAGGGAGAGGCGCCCCTCCTCAAGTCTAGCGCACTTGGTCGCGATGTTGGACAGCTCCAGGGTCATGCACAACTCCTCGTGTATAGCGAGCTCTTCCTTCATCTTGACGTCGCGGACGCCATCAAAGAACACAGAGATGATGGCCTTGTCGGTCACCTTGGGGATCATGATCCATGCGCTGTTGAAGCGCTGAATGTACTTCTGCAGGGTCTCTCCTCGTTGCTGCTTGATGCGGTGTAGGTCGCCCACGACCGGGGGGCGGTCGCGAGTGCCCTGGAAGTTGGCGATGAAGCGGTTGTACATCTCGTCCTAGGAGGAGATCGAGCCTAGCGGCAGTTTTAGGAGCCAGGAACGGGCGCCCTCCTTGAGACCCATGGGAAACCAGTTCGCCATGACTTTCTCGTCGCCGTTGGCCGCTTCGATGCTCAGCTCATAGAGCTGCAAGAACTCCGCAGGGTCGAGGGTGTCGTCGTAGCGAGGACGCAGGTCCGGCTTGAACTTGCCCGGCCAGGCGACGCTACGCAGCTCGGGGGTGAAAGTGCGGCAGCCGACTGTGGTCATCGGGGCCTGCCTTGGGGGTGGAGCTTGGTCTTGGCGGGGTCCGCGCTCTGCCACTACAGGTGGCGCACGGTCTTGTCACAGCAGCCAATAGCGGCGCGGTGGCGCGAGGAGCGGCGGAGCGTTTTTTTGCGGCCGAGGGACTTCTTGACAGCATCTTTCTTCACGTGCGGGCGCGGGACGCGGCGGGTCGCGTTGTGGAGCTGCGCGTCTTGGTGCCAGGGCACCGTCTTGGGGAAGAGGTGGTGGAGGTGCTACGTGAGCTACGTTGCCCGTAGCTGGCGCAGGGCGAGGCGGAGAGAGGGACGGCGCAGGGGAGCCCTCTGCGGTGCTGGCAAGCTCGGCGATGCGATCGAGCCAGTCCTCGTAGAGGTCATCGACTGGGCGGTAGCGCAGGAGCTTGTGGGCCATGAGGATCGCGGCTCGTGCGTCCATGGGACGGCGACGCGCATGGGAATAAAAACTGGTCGGGGTCAGCGATGGAGTGGCGGTGCGGCCGTCCCGCCGCACCGAGGGGTGCGGCGAGGATGCTTGCTGCTCAATCCCCGCTGGGCCGATGGCAGCGTTGGCGGCAGGCGACGGGGAACGATGAGGTGGCCCACTGATGGGAGCCGTCTGAGCAACGTGGGCGACGAAGGCAGCCCGGCGCTCAGCACGAGCGCGGCGTGCGTCTACCATGGAGACGACGGAGCAACGGGAGATGGAGCAACGGACGGAGGCTTCGGCGCACCCCTACCTGGATTGCCAAATGTCGGATCACGAGTTCCGACAAACCCTGAAGGTTTGAACACTGGGGTGCGCACGAAGGTTTTCTCCCTATCGACCCACGCCCTAGCTCTCTAAGATCTCTCGGACGAACTCGACGAACTTGCAACACGAAGACACAAGATTTATATTGGTTCGGGCCACTGTTGTGGTGTAATACCCTACTCTAGTGTGGTGGTGGTGGATTGCCTCTTGGGCTGATGATGAATAGTACAAGGGGAAGAACAGCCTCCTGAGGTTGAGGTGTTCTTGTGCCTGGCGAACTTGTGTGGGTAAGGATCGGAATAATCTCTCTCTCTTGGTTCGTTCTCTATCAGTTCCTCTCTCCTTACTATGGTGGCTAGTTCTACTTATAAAGGCCCTGGTCCTCTCCCCAAATATTGAGCAGGAAGGGAGCCAACAACGGTCAATTCGAAAGGTTACAACTAGTACAGCTTATCCTGACAAAAGCAGTCTTCGCCTGCAAAAGGCTCTGGTGATGACGCCGTCTTGGGCTCCACGGTGACCTCCGTCTTGCCGTCCTTCTGGTCTTGGTCTTGTTGCACCAATCTAGAAACCTTTGCTTGATGCCTTAGTACTCCGCGCCTACGCTTGCCCCCTTAGCACCAAAGAGGAAACAAGGACGCTGCGCGCACTGGCGGCCTGGTCTCGATCGTCATGGCTCACATCACGAGGGCCTCGCAAGATTTGCCTTGCCTTGATCTCTCCGCCCCTCGTGAGCTTGCCCGGCAGGGCTGCTCTTGAGGAGGTCTTGCATCGTTCGCCTTGCGAGGTTTGGCCCCTCGCGAGGGTCTTGAATGCCTTGTCTATGAAGATGGGCCGTACAGACCTGCCAGCCCAGCCACGCTGCGGGCCGCAGGCAGGCAAGTCTAGGGACCCCCATTCCTAAAATGCCGACACTTTTTGTGCAAATAGGGATATCCATTTCACCAGGTTGTTGTTGTGACCTTTTGGTGCACTTCACAAAACACTTCTTAAAAGAAGTGACTTTTGTGTTGTTTTACTGGAATGTCAGAATGAAATAGTTGATTCATTTCGGTGGAACTGCACAAAGGGAGATATGTGTTCCAATCCTTATCATCGATATTGGCGCCATAACCTTCCTTTAGGTAAGAATGATATTTAATGCATGTGTTCATCTCTATTTTGCGACTCCCACGGGAAAATAATGCTATTGTTTTCTAGTACACTTGTACTCCCTCACCAACAAAACCAATTCAGAAATAGAAGGACAATCATGAACTTGGTTTCACCAACTGGTGAGGAGAAAGAGAAACATAGCATGAAGAGGAAGAAGAAGAAGAATAAACAATGCCAAGGTGATCTTGCTGAAGCCAGAGGCCTCAGTCGAGGGCATTCAAGGGCTCCGGCAACGTCTACCTTACATGTGAGACGATCCTCCAGGGAGCCCTTCCACTTCTGTTGTCTCTCCTGCAAGGTCACTTAATTAATTAGGAGTACTTAAGTACCACTGATTTATTGCTGCCTAATTTTCCAGTCGGAGTTAAAAAAATCTTTAGTAGCACCTTATGTTGAATCATATACGTGTGTATGTTTGTATATGGAGGTGAATCATGTGGTGGAGCAGGGAGGGAATATTATTAGTACCATGACATAATAGTGCTATTCTTTTGCATGTCAATTTATTGCCATTGGTTGAATGAGGCAATGCTTTGCGTATTTTCCATCATGAATTTGATTCTACTGTTAGAGTAATATGCTAATGTCTTTCTATCCTTTCTCACCAAGCTAATGAAGGTTTCACCTTGTTCCTACTTGTGCAAACAAGGATCATGTTGTGCCAATCATACATTTTAGTGGAAGTACACAAGACAATACAATGAACTGTATCCCATCCAGTGCTTTAACTCTGTTGGAAGTTCTTGATAATCTTTCGATATAATCTCAGCACTGGTAAACAAGAGTGATTTCAACCATACATTTGAATTGCAAAAAAATATACACTATTGAGTGATTCCAGTGAGTTCTTTATCATCTCTTATGGGACTACATGAATAGGCTTTTTTCCTCGGGTTTGTACCGGCCTAAGGCCTTCATCCATATTAGTTTGCTGTCATCTTTATTTGTATCATGCTACTGTCATGAGAAACTCCGTTACCTTTGCATGTTAAAGTTTTGCAACCTATGATACTTGGCAATGCTTTGAGTGTTGAGCTAATTTGCACTGATTAAATAAAAAAATACCTCTCTTTAAGCAAGAATACTATGTTGCTAACTTTACCAATTAAGATAATGAGGGTGCTTCTATTTGTTAGTGTATGTTTCATCAACTAGTCCCACTATTACAGTAATCTCACTCTCTCAATATATGTGCCAACAGGGATGCTCGATTTTGGTGGAACTGCACAAAACCTTTGGGTGCTTCATTGCCTCGACAACTTCCTTCCTTTCCTGTCAGTCGCTAATCTAGGCTTGCATTCTTCCTTTGTTGTCAGTCGCTTGGCTTATCTCGTCTTCCAGTCAAAGGAAATAGTAATTGATATGCTACCTCACACAGGTTGGTACTGGTCTTTATCCTGATTATTGTGCTTGTCATATGTATTGGTAATTTGGTATTGTGCTACTGTTTGCCGATTTCATAAAGGAGTAACTTGGAGCCTGAACTCACAGGAAAATCATTACATTGGGTGATTTTAGTAGAACTGCACAAAAAGATCAGATGGACATGTACTTATGTTGCTGCTATGTACTCCAAAGTTCACTCAGACAAGCATCGATGTTGACAAGAAGAAGTTCCTATATTCATTAGAGTATCAACCGGCGTCAACTAGTTGTCAAACTCCAAGTATTAGGAGAGTGAACGCCAAAAATATTGCTTGGTGCATAGCCCAGAAAAATGCAGTCCAGTCTTTGGTCCCAACTTGTGCCTTTTGGTTATCGGTACCTATGGTAGCGAACTGTATGGCATGGAGTCTAAAGATTCCAGACAACTTGGTTGACGCGTATATTCATCTGGCACTTAATCAGTCTGCACGCCAGGGATGCTCCATTTTAGTTGAACTGCACAAAAAATTTGGGTGGTTCATTTTCTCAACCGCCTCCTTTCTTGTGTGCAATGTAGAATTTTGGTGAGCTACAAGACCAAGATGAGCCAGTAAACTAGTTGGATAAAAGTAGTATCCAAGTTGCTTAAACCTCCCTCGGCATGAGGCCACTATTTGAGGATAAACCTATAAGCAAAGTTCAGATTGTCTGTGCTACCTCTTATGTACTCGAAAGTTTACTCGTACAAGCATTAATTTTAGCAAGAAGTACCTCCGACTGAACAACATTTACCAGTCTGTACCCTAGGTAATTAAAGTTCATCCATTGATGATATTGGCTGTGATCTCAATCATTTGGATGCATAAACATACTGAACATGTGTATATCTGAATCTTTTTGTGAATTATCTATGAATATCGTCGTGTGATCTATCAATCATTTGGATGCATAGACATGCTGAACTTGTGTATAGATGAATCTTTTGAGTTGTTGATTGTGAATGTTGGCTACGAATATGAACATGTCCTGTGAACCTGAGTTTGATATGAATGTTTAACTTTTCTGTTGTACTTGTGTGTGAACTTGTTAGTATGCCTACTATGGGATTTGTGACGTGTGGGTGTCAACGGCACACCTTCTTCCCGAGAAGAATTGCACCTGCTTTGTTAGGGTAGCAACGACGCATCAGCTCTTTTTAATCTTTTTTCTCTGTCTTCCCCCCTCCCCCGCTCAACCCCTGCCGTAATGTTTTCGGCCTCAAAACAAACATAGTACTGCGTTGTTTTGGGGCTTGATGAAAAATCAAGTGCTGGTTTCTATAAGTTGGCCCGCCCAGCAAATGGGCCGCTGGTCCACCACGGACTGGGAGGCTAAAAATACAAGTTGTATGGTGAAGAGGCAAGTAAAAAAATGCCATCGAGAGCCATCCACTGAAGAAAAAAATCGCTCCTGATGTGCTTCTTCAGTCGCGCCGCCGGCCCCCTCTTTAATCCAGTTTGCTCGAGGATCTAGCTGGTATCATTTTTTTCTAGAGGCCGGACAAGTATCAGCTAGGCCTAGGTTTTGTTTTTTAACATGCGTAGCCCACGACATACGGAGACAGTGGTTTCAACTTATTTTTTGAGGTCCATACCGGCCTATGGGCTTTTTGAGGTCCATAGCCCATGACATACGGAGACAAATTTAGCCCAATGTATTTTTCTTAATAAAACGCAGATCTCCGTTCTATTTATCTATAAATAAGAATAATAATGTTGTCTCCAATTTATGTTTTCCCTTCTAACCACATTATATATATTTATATTATTACTATTATCGTATATTTTATAGAGACTTATATATTCATTATAAAAACAGCCCACGTATTATTAACTTATAAAAGTAAATGTTTAACAGAAGTTGGGAAGGAAAATCCTTGTTGTTTTTGACTCACACGCAAGGAAAATCCTGGTGATTGCGTACAAAAGCTTGCAAAGATTTTAAGGACCAATGTAATAATAACGCGCTCATTTTTATTTTGAGCAATAACTCGCTAATTTGTTAATTTTATAAATAAAAATGTGTCACTCCAGTTTATTTTTTGATATTACTTGCTCCTTCTAACCTAACATTATATATAGAATGAGCCCAACTAATTCGTGTATTTCAAGAAAGTGTAAAATGGGCTGGGATTTCTTAGAAAATATAAATGGGCCGCATTGCGGCGAAATTATTTGTTCACCCAACCCAGCAAATGGACAAAACATGGGTTAAATATATGCCACATTTTTGCAGGCTGACATGTGGGCCAATAGGTCGAAGCCTACGCAGGGCATTGTCAACTTGATCAACAAATGATTATGACATCCACAGCCATTGGATTTATATCCAATGGCCAGCACGCACCTTCAATATCTCGTCTTCTTCCTCCAGGGTCGCCGAGACTGCCTGGTCTGGCCTCCGGTGGCTAGCGGCTCTGCTTAGCATGCATCGCTGCGAAGCGCTACCCCACCGTCGGCCAGGCTATCCCTCCACCCCTCCACACCTACTGTTATTCTCCACCGACTGCAGCCCCACGCCGCACCAGAACTAGTTATAACCCTTCTCCTCGTCTCAATCTATGACTCCACTGCCACCTCTTACCATCTCCGGGTCGTTCCCGTCCGGGGCCTCGCCCTCGTCCACCGCCTCGCTGCACTCGGTGCGGCATGGTCAACAAACGAGAGTCATCGGAACAGGACTGCATGTGGAGAGCCTGACGGCTGGAACCCACGAGGTCCATGGTCGCACGCAACGAAAGTTCCTCCTTATTAAGCTGAAAAAAATGTTGCCTCCCCTGACAACTAGGACCCACCGGTTGTAGCTTCGCATGGAAGGAAATGCCCCCTGATTATGCAAAAAAAGTATTCCTCCCATTGACAGCTGGGACCCGTCAGATTTGGTGGCTGACTTGTGGGCCTACTAAGCGGACGTGTACGCATGGCTTTGTCAACTTAATCAACAAATGATTCTAGTAGCTAGACCATTGGATGTTAATCCAACAGCCGTGCTCCTTCTTCAACCTTTGTTCTTGCTCCTATCTCCCATGGGCGGCACCGCGGCAGTGCTGCCGCGCACCCGAACTAGTCAAGTTTCCCACACCTCTCCATCTGCGACTCCACTGCCGCGTCTTCCCCATCTCCGGGTCATTCCAGTCTGGGGCCTCGCCATCATCCACCAGCCTTGGTGCGCTCGGCACGGTGTGGTCAACATGGTCAACAACCGAGAGTCATCGGAAGATGACAGTACATGAGAGGCTGACAGTGGGGATGCACAATGCCCATGGACGCATGCATGCAATAGCATCCTTTTTACCCTAAAAATAATGTTTTCTTCACCTGACTGCTGGGACCCACCAGCTACATCTTCGCACGAAAGGAAGTGCCTGACAGTCGGGACCCATCCGGTCAAAGCATACGTAGCGTTGTCATTCTGGTCGTGAACATGTACGTACATACTGGTCGATGTAGAGGCGCGCATGCGTGGTAGTAGAGGCGCGCATGTAGCATGTACACGTATGTACAGCGGACAGGGTGCAAGAAAGTAAATACGGCCATGTACATACATATGGGCGGGGTCTCGAACGCCTACTCGTGCATACGTACAGCCAGGGCTCGTGTACATGGTTGTGGCTAGGTCAGAACGGAGAAACTACATCGTCGCCGTGTTCATGGGGAGGTAACGAAACGCGTCGTGTTCATCGCAAGGCAACAGAACGTGTGATGTTCATCGGGAGCCAAACCGGCTTGGATGGAACAGGCGATGGAAACGAGGCCTGGCGTACCGCAGAACACAGGAAACGGCCTTGTGTTCGACCGGCCATGATGGAAACAGGATCCTGTTCATCGGGAGGGGTCCGGCGTACCGCAAAACGGAGGAAACAGACCTCCTATAGTCGAAACGGGGTCCTGTTGATTGGGAGGGGTGTGGCGTACCGCAAAACGGAGGAAATGGACTTGTGTTGGAGCGCTACGGTCGAAACAGGGGTCCTGTTCATCAGGAGGGGTGTGGCGTACCGCAAAACGGGACTCCACGGGATATTGTTCATCTCCACCGTCGACCTCCTCCAGCCTCCATGGGCTACTGTTCATCCACCGTTGACCACCTCCAACCTCCACCCGTGACTGTTCATCCACGGGCTCCTGTTCATCCAGCCTCCACCGCACGCTCCTCCACCGGCTATTGTTCAACCAGCCCTCCACAGGGTCCTGTTCATCCAGCCCTCCACGGGGTCATGTTCATCCACCGGCTCGATCGATCGGGGTATTGTTCATCCAATGGCAATGGCCTCTACTACCACGAGTTCCTGTTCATCCAACCCCCACCGAGAACTGTTCATCCAAACCCCCCAACAAAGCTCACTGTTCATCCAGAGGCAACATCGATCTGCTTCAGTTAGCAGCAGTAGTGAAGGAATCACTTGGGTTCAGTTAACAACAAGGGATTAATCAATCGCTCGGGTTTAGTGTAACACGTAACATCTAGTGCAATCGCTCGGGTTCAGTTAGAGCCCAACGCCTTGCTTGGGTTCAGTGAGAGCCCAACACCTCGCACCCACGTGCATACGTGTACGAGAGAAACACGCATCACTCGGCCCTCGACCACCCACCGTAACTAGGAACTCCCCGATATTTTCCGCACCCTCGCTTCTACCACGTTTTTTTCCATCATGGACGGCCCAAACAATGTCATGCAGCTACGTCTCCGGCCCGCCCAGGACGAAAAGCCCATTTTCTGTGTCATGATTTTTTGTCATAGAAGTAGGACCCCAGCACATCTATGATGATACCGGGTTTTGTCACAATTATTGTCATAGAAGTGTCATAAGTATGACAGAAAAAATTCGTTCGGCCCAAAATCTCAACCATGGGTGCCCGTGCGGCCTTTAAGCCAAGGGCAGCCCTCGAGATCGCTAAACATCGTCTTTGTGTCGGCCTTGAACACCCTGAAAAGATGGATCCAACAGATGTCTCGTCCTTAAATGAGCTACTTGATCGCGTCGCCGCCCTAGGGGTTGCCACATACTACAATCGGATTAGGCTTAAACCCAATCAGAGGGAAATCAGGTCCCCGTCGATCACCCATCTGGCAGCTGTCGTAGAGGAACAAGCCGATAATACTTCTCTCCCAAAGTTAAGAACAAGCTATGTTCGGATTTCTGAGTCCTGCGAGTCGGACACCCATCTTCGGGAAGAGACCTCATGTCCTCTGAACATAGAACCGGGCATTGAGCCCGAAGACCGCCAGGACACTCCGTACCCTGGGTCGGTGACCTCGCAAATTCTACAAACTCCAGATGCAATAATGGGCCAGGGTTCGGATTTTAGCCCGCCCACCCAGCACAAGCAATATTCTCCAAGCAATTCAGGTCCTCCAGACGTATGCAACCTAATGTATGTATGACAGCAACCTGAGGAAACAGTCCACCACTTTTGGGCCAGATTCCTCCTTGTCAAAAACAAGATAAAGGATTTTTGCGACGATGACACAATTTCTATATTTTGCCACAACTGTATGGATGAGGGAATCCTTAACTCCCTCAACCGCCGCCGCATACTGCACTTTGCAGATCTGGCACACATCGTACAAAAGTACAGTGCAATGGAAAGCACCTGGAAGGCCCAAACAGCTCGGTGGGAACCTCCTCCCTTGAAGCATCCCACTGGACGAACAAAAAGGATGCACCCTTACGGGGCACCTGATCATCATCCCATGGACAAAAAAGGCAAGCCCTTTACGAGACACAGAACAGTCCTTGACGACCTACTCGATAAACCCTGTCAGATATATACGACGTTGAATACCGCACCAACATATAGCCTTCGGGCATGTTGGGTACTCCGGCAGGTGGCTAAGAGCGGTGAGGCCATCCTCACTACCATTCCTCCAGAGAGACACTCTTTGGAAGATGCCGATCTCAATGTTTTTACGGTCTTCAAGACCTTTTCTTCCAACAACCGGCGAAAAGGGGCATTACGCGACCTTGCCGATGTCAACCAGGTAGCCGCAATAAATCCTTGGAGTGACATGGCAATAAACTTCACCACTGATGACGAGCCAAGGGCCAAATCAGTCCGAGCACCAACCGCTTTGGTCTTAAACCCAATAGTAGATGTCTTTCGGCTCACCAAAGTGCTCATAGACGGCGGCAACGGATTGAACCTCATCTACGAAGATGCGCTCCAGAAAATCCAGATGGATAAAAGTCGCATTAAGCAAAGCGGCACCACTTTCCGAGGCATCATCCCCAGTCGAGAAGCAATAAGCTCGGGGAGGATCAAACTCGACGTCGTATTCGGCACTCCAAAAAACTATAGGTCTGAAGAGTTGCTCTTCCATGTGGCACCTTTCCACAGCAGATATCACGCCCTGTTAGGGCGAGAAGCATTCATACGCTTTCAAGACATACCCCATTACGGGTACATGAAGCTCAAAATGCCAGCGCCCAACAGAGTTATCACTATCACTAGTGATCTGGATATAGCACTCTGTGCCAAAAACAAAACCGCATTCCTAGCCCTCGAGGCCCTATCCGAGGCCCTTAAGGTCGAGGAATTAACCACTCTGCACTCTAAAGTGGACAAGGACAATGTAATCCTTGACAAGAGGCCCAAATCCACTTCCATTAAGCCAGCAGACGAAATAGTTAAATTTCAAGTACACCCAACGGATTCTAATAAAACAACAGCCATTGGAGCATAGCTGGATCCAACGATCGACGCTGCTTTAAGAACGTTTCTGCGTGAAAATTGGGACATTTTGCCTGGCACCTCTCGGATATGTCAGGAATCCCATGTAGACTGGCTGAACACAACCTCAATATAATGAAAGGGTTTAAACCAGTCAAGCAAACGCTGCGGTGATTTTCCGAACCCAAGCGACAAGCTATGGGGGAGGAGCTAGCCAAACTACTTGAAGCCGGGTTCATCAGAGAGATCAAACACCCGGACTGGCTAGCAAACCTAGTCATGGTGCCAAAGAAGGACAAATCCTGGCGCCTTTGTGTCGATTTCAAGGACCTCAACAAGGCCTTCCCTAAGGACCCATTCCCACGAGGGAAAACTTGTTTTTTCCACTCTAGCTTTTGCCCACTTTGCTTATGCCACTCTAGAATTTAACATTTCACTTTAGCCACTCTTAGGTTTTGACAATATATCAATTTTTCCATTCAGTGGCAAAAGCAAAAAATTTAGAGTGGCAATTGTGATACATTGCAAAACCTAAGAGTGGCAAAAGTGAAATGAAAATTTTAGTTTTTGCCACTAAATGGCATTTGTGATGTATTGTCATAAGCTAATAGTGGCAAATGTGAGATCTCAAATTCTAGAGTGGCATAAGCAAAGTGGGCAAAAACTAGAGTGGCAAAAACAAAGTTTTCCCTTCCCACTACCCCGCATTGACCAAATCATTGATGCAACTGCAGGAAACAATTCACTATGCTTCCTCGATGCATACTCCGGATACCATCAAATCAAGATGAGAGAATCCGATCAGGTCGCAACGGCATTCATCACTCTGTATGGGCCTTTCTGCTTCAACACTATGACTTTCAGACTCAAAAACGTCGGCGCCACCTACCAACGCATGATTCAAACATGCCTGGAAAAATAAATTGGCAAGACGGTGGAGGCATATGTAGATGATGTAGTCATCAAAACTAAACATGTCGAATCATTGCTGGACGACTTGCGCCTCACATTCGACAACCTCCGAACATATGACATACGGCTCAATCTGGAAAAATGCGTTTTCGGCGTCCCAGCTGGAAAGCTGCTCGGGTTCATTGTTTCCAATAGAGGAGTCGAAGCAAATCTAGCCAAAATCCGAGCCTTGTCACAATTGGCAACACCAACAAACCTAAAGCAGGTCCAAAAACTAGCTGGGTGTGTGGCATCCTTGAGCCGCTTTATCTCTAGATTGGGAGAAAAGGCACTACCGCTTTATAGCCTGCTCCGACGTACCAATCCCTTTGAGTGGACGGATGTGGCAACGGCCGGGTTGGAAGAAATAAAAACTTTGCTAGCGAACAACCCAATCCTTGCCGCACCAAACGTCGGTGAACCTATGCTACTCTACATATTAGCAACTCACCAGGTAGTGAGCGTTGTGCTCATTGTCGAACGAGAGGAAGAGGGACACAAATTCCCACTCCAAAAACCAGTATACTATGTATCGTCTGTCCTTACACCATGCAAATCCCGATACCCGCACTATCAAAAGATAGTGTATGCGGTCTCCGTGGCATCTCGAAAGTTGCGGCACTACTTTCAAGAGTGCTCGATCATGGTGGCCTCTGAAGTGCCACTGAATGACATCATAAATAATCGAGACGCCACCAGTTGCATTGCTAAATGGGATATCAAGCTCTTACCATTTGAAATAACATACAAGCCACGCCGAGCTATTAAATCTGAGGTGTTGGCCGACTTTGTCACCAAATGGACAGAAGCTGAACTCCCTAAAGAGTACAACACATACTCTAACTGGGTGATGTACTTCGACGTCTCCAAAATGTTAGCCAGATTGGGGATGGTGTCATCCTAACATCCCCTACAGGGGACACGGTCCGTTATGTATTACAAATCATGTATACGGACTACGATAACGTGGCCGAATATGAAGCGCTCCTACATGGACTCCGGATGGCCGTTTCTATGGGCATACAACGCCTTGAGGTGCGTGGGGATTCGAACCTCGCGATATCTCAAATAAATGGAGAATTCGATGCAAAAGATCCAAAGATGGCGGCCTACCGCAATGCCGTACTCAGAATATCAGCTCAGTTTGAGGGGCTCAAGTTTCATCATGTGGCTTGAGACTGTAATCAAGCAATGGACATCCTTGCTTGAATGGGCGCTAAACGCGACCCCGTCCCGCCTAACACCTTTTTGGAAAGGATTTTTAAGCCATATGTGGTATGGCAAGAAGAGAGCGGAAATACCAGTCCGGCGCCGATCACAACCCCAGACGCCTTCCGCTCATGTAATCATGGTGGTCATTGCTCCATGGACCGAACCCTTCTTGGCCTACCTTAATAGGTAGGAGCTCCCTAATGATGATAATGAGGCCCATCGCATAGTTCGATGCTCCAAAGCCTACAAAGTTCACGAAGGAGAACTCTACAAGAAAATTACTACCGGAGTTCCTCAAAGATGTATCTTCGAAGAGGAGGGGCAGTAGCTCTTTGCTGAAATACACGCTGGCCTAGGCGGCCATCACGCCGCAGCTCGGGCCCTTGTAAGCAAAGTCTTCCGTACAGGCTTCTTTTGGCCCACGGCCCGAGCAGATGCACATGCCCTTGTACAATGCTGTGTAGGATGCCATCTCTTTGCCAATCAAAGCCATATGCCCCCACTGCCCTAAGAACTATCCCCATTATCTCGCCTTTTGCTGTTAAGAAATATTTACTAGTCATGGTGGATAAATTCACTAAGTGGATAGAGGCCAAACCAGTAAAAACAGCTGAAGCCGGACCGGTGATAAATTTTATATCCGGTGTCATACACCATTATGGTGTCCCACACAACATTATTACTGACAACGAATCTAACTTCACAGCCGATGAGGTAAAAAAATTGGTGTGCTAACCTGGGTACCAAGCTAGATTACACCTCCGTATATCACCCTCAAACAAATGGTCAAGTCGAGCGGGCCAATGGCCTGATAATGAGCGGCATCAAACCCAGACTAGTGCGATCCCTAAAGGATTCGGGTAAACATTGGGTCGAGGAACTCGATTCCGTACTCTGGGGGTTGCGACCATGCCCAACCACATGACCGAATACACACCATTCTTCATGGTGTACAACGCAGAGGCTGTCTCGCCCTGCGACATTATTCATGATTCACCTCGAGTGTGCATGTATGAAGAGAGAGAGAGGCCGAGCTCAATCGGCAGGATGACTTAGATGGCCTGGAGGAGAAGCACGATGTCCCAAAATCCCGTTCCGCATTCTATCAACAACAAGCTCAAAGATACCAAAGCAGAGAAGCGCGGGCAAAGACTTATAACACTGGTAAGCTTGTTCTACGCCTCCCAGAGAAGAAAAAGGACACACTCAAACCAAAATGGTAAGGTCCCTTCATTATAGATGAAGTTCTCATGGGAGTAGCCTACTGCCTTCGCAATGCATCGGATAATCGATTAGAGCCGAACCCTTGGAACGTTGCCCTACTCCGAAGATTCTACGCATAAGTACGTCCATGCTTCTTATTTGTTCTTTTGTCTCCTTTTCAAATTTCACCTTTTTAGTTTTTATACATTTCCCATGGTGTGTTCGGATAGGCCGAACACTTGAGGGGTACACATCCTTACATGTACACACCCCGCCACGACTGGGGGCTTCTGTAAGTAGAAGCTTATTGTTATACCAAGCCTAGAGCTCATAATATATGTGTCGTTTGTGGATATACATCCTTCTTGACATTATATGCACCTCCATGACTTAAGTTTTTGCCAAGCTGGGTTACCTCGCTCCTATGCTTATGCCCTACGTTACGGATTGTTCGGCTAGGGCATGAAGGGAGCACCTCTGCGATTGTTTGATACGTTGGAATAATTTTTGATTGTTCCATGCTATGATATTATCAACCTTGGATGTTTTATATGCATTTATATGATTTTTTGGACTAACCTATTAACCTAGAGCCCAATGCCAGTGCCAGTTTCTGTTTTTTCCTTGTTTTAGAGTATCGCAGAAAAGGAAAATCAAACGGAGTCCAATTGACCTGAAACTTCACGGAACTTATTTGTGGACCAGAAGAAGCCCACGGAGCATCCAAGATGGACCAGAAGAGTCCCAGACTGCCCACAAGGGTGGGGGTGCGCCCAACCCCCCTGGGCGCGCCCCCCTACCTCGTGGACAGCCCGGGGACCCCCCTGACTTGTTCTCGAAGCAAAAACCTCTTATATATACAGAAACCTCCATAAAGAAACATAGATCGGGAGTTCCACCGCCAAAAGCCTCCGTAGCCACCGCAAACCAATCTAGACCCTCTCCGGCACCCTGCCGGAGGGGGGAATCCCTCTCCGGTGGCCATCTTCATCATCCTGGCGCTCTCCATGATGAGGAGGGAGTAGTTCACCCTCGGGGCTGAGGGTATGTACCAGTAGCTATGTGTTTGATCTCTCTCTCTCTCTCTCTCGTGTTCTAGAGGTGGTACGATCTTGATGTATCGCGAGCTTTGCTATTATAGTTGGATCTTATGATGTTTCTCCCCCTCTACTCTCTTGTGATGAATTGAGTTTTCCCTTTGAAGTTATCTTATCGGATTGAGTCTTTAAGGATTTGAGAACACTTGATGTATGTCTTGCATGTGCTTATCTGTGGTGATAATGGGATATCACGTGATCCACTTGATGTATGTTTTGGTGATGAACTTGCGAGTTCCGTGACCTCATGAACTTATGCATAGGGTTTGGCACACATTTTCGTCTTGACTCTCCGATAGAAACTTTGGGGCACTCTTTGAAGTTCTTTGTGTTGGTTGAATAGATGAATCTGAGATTGTGTGATGCATATCGTATAATCATACCCACGGATACTTGAGATGATATTGGAGTATCTAGGTGACATTAGGGTTTTGGTTGATTTGTGTCTTAAGGTGTTATTCTAGTACGAACTCTATGATAGATTGATCAAAAAGAATAACTTTGAGGTGGTTTCATACCCTACAATAATCTCTTCGTTTTTCTCTGCCATTAGTGACTTTGGAGTGACTCTTTGTTGCATGTTGAGGGATTGTTATATGATCCAATTATGTTATTATTGTTGAGAGAACTTGCACTAGTGAAAGTATGCACCCTAGGCCTTGTTTCCTAGCATTGCAATACCGTTTGTGCTCACTTTTATCATTAGTTACCTTTCTGTTTTTATATTTTCAGATTACAAAAACCTATATCTACCATCCATATTGCACTTGTATCACAATCTCTTCGCCGAACTAGTGCACCTATACAATTTACCATTGTATTAGGTGTGTTGGGGACACAAGAGACTTTTTGTTATTTGGTTGCAGGGTTTCTTGAGAGAGACCATCTTCATCCTACGCCTCCCACGGATTGATAAACCTTAGGTAATACACTTGAGGGAAATTTGCTACTGTCCTACAAACCTCTGCACTTGGAGGCCCAACAATGTCTACAAGAAGAAGGTTGTGTAGTAGACATCAAGCTATTTTCTGGCGCCATTGCCAGGGAGGTTAGCGCTTGAAGGTATATCTTTAGATCTTGCAATCGAATCTTTTAGTTTCTTGTTTTATCACTAGTTTAGTATATAAAATAAAACTACAAAAAATGGAATTAAGGGTACCTCATATGCTTCATATTTTTAATATGTTTCATGAAAATAAGGATTCCGATAATTGTGCCAAAGTGTTAGAAGAAGAATGCATTAAAATGTTTGGCACTAAATATTTGAATGATGAGCATGATTGCAATGTTGTTAGTATGAATTCCTTGGATATCCATGATGCTAACGATATGCAAAGCCACAAGCTTGGGGATGCTATGTTTGATGAAGATGATATTTTTTCTCCCCCAAGTTTTGATGAGAAAATTTATTATTATAATAGCATGCCTCCTACTTATGATGATTATATTGATAAAAGTGGATTCGAAGAGGTCATGACTTTATTTAATAATGATTCCACTATTTTGGAAGAGGTTCCAATTGTTTATGAGAACAAAGTTGCTATCTATGATGATTATTGTGATGACTTGTATGCTATTAAGAATAATGATAACCATGAAAATTGTCATCATGATTTTAGTTTTCAATTGGATTATGCCTCACATGGTAATTATTTTGTTGAGTTTGCTCCCACTATTATTCATGAGAAGAATCTTGCTTATGCGGAGAGTAATAAAATTTTTATGCTTGTGGCTCATGAAAAGAATGCTTTATGTGATAGTTATATTGTTGAATTCATTCATAATGCTACTGAAATTATTGTGAGGGAGGAACATATGCTTGTAGGAATTGCAATAATATCAAGTTTCCTCTCTATGTGCTTAAAGTTTCAAAGTTATGCTTGTTTTACCCTCCTATGCAAGTTGATTCTTATTCCCACAAGTTGTTTGCTCACAAAATCCCTATGCATAGGAAGTGGGTTAGACTTAAATGTGCTAGTCATATTCTTCATGATGCTCTCTTTATGTTGCAATTCTTATCTTTTATGTGAGCATCATTGAAATCATCATGCCTAGCTGGGGGCGTTAAACAATAGCGCTTGTTGGGAGGCAACCCAATTTTATTTTTGCTCTTTGCTTTTTTTGCTCCTGTTTAGTAATAATTAATTAATCTAGCATATGTTTATATGTGGTTTTATGTTTTAATTAGTGTTCGTGCCAAGTAGAAACTTTGGGAAGACTTGGGTAAAGTCTTTGCGATCTTGCTGTAAAAAACAGAAACTTTAGCGCTCACGAGATTAGCTGCCATTTTTTTACTAGAGAGTGCTATTTAGTTAATTATTTTTGCAGATGATTAATAGATACATTCCTCACATCCATAAGTTTATTTCAGAATTTTTGGGGTTCCATAAGTATACGTTTGATACACATTACTACAGACTCTTCTGTTTTTGACAGATTCTATTTTTCGTGTGTTGTTTGCTTATTTTGATGAATCTATGAGTAGTATCGGAGGGTATGAACCATAGAGAATTTGTAATATAGTAGATATTACACCAATATAAATAAAGAATGAGTTCACAACAGTAACCAAAGTGGTGATTTATTTTCTTATACTAACTTAGCTTACGAGTTTTCTATTGAGTTTTGTGTGGTGAAGTTTTCAAGTTTTGGGTAAAGATTTGATGGACTATGGAATAAGGAGTGGCAAGAGGCTAAGCTTGGGGATTCCCAAGGAACCCCAAGGTAATATTCAAGGAAAACAAGAGCCTAAGCTTGGGTATGCCCCGAAAGGCATCCCCTCTTTCGTCTTCGTTCATCGGTAACTTTACTTGGAGCTATATTTTTATTCACCACGTGATATGTGTTTTGCTTGGAGCGTCATTTTATTTTCTTTTCTTTTTGCTTGTTGTTTGAATAAAATACCAAGATCTGAAATTCTTAAATGTTAAATAGTCTTCATATAGTTTCATAATTATTCGACTACTCATTGATCCTCACTTATATCTTTCGGAGTCATTTGTCATTTGCTCTAGTGCTTCACTTATATTCTTTTAGAGCACTGCGGTGGATTTATTTTGAAGAAATAGATGAACTCTCGTGCTTCACTTATATTATTTTGGGAGTCTTTTATAACAACATGGTAATTTGCTTTGGTTATGAAATTAGTCCTAATGTGGTAGGCATCCATGATGGGTATAATAGAAACTTTCATATAGAGTGCATTGAATACTATGAGAAGTTTGATACTTGATGATTGTTTTGAGATATGAAGATGGTGATATTAGAGTCATGCTAGGTGAGTAGTTGTGAATTTGAGAGATACTTGTGTTAAAGTTTGTGATTCCCGTAGCATGCACGTATGGTGAACCGTTATGTGATGAAGTCGGAGCATGATTTATTTTTTGATTATGTTCCTTATGAGTGGCGGTCGGGGACCAACGATGGTCTTTTCCTACCAATCTACCCCCCTAGGAGCATGAGGGTAGTACTTTGTTTAAATAACGAATAGATTTTTGCAATAACTATGTGAGTTCTTTATGACTAATGTTGAGTCCATGGATTATACGCACTCTCACCCTTACACCATTGCTAGCCTCTCTAGTACCGCGCAATTTTTGCCGGTACCATAAACCCACCATATACCTTCCTCAAAACAGCCACCATACCTACCTATTATGGCATTTCCATAGCCATTCCGAGATATATTGCCATGCAACTTTCCACCGTTCCGTTTGTTATGACACGCTTCATCATTGTCATATTGCTTTGCATGATCATGTAGTTGACATCGTATTTGTGGCAAAGCCATCGTTCATAATTCTTTCATACATGTCACTCATGAGTCATTGCATATCCCGGTACATCGCCGCAGGCATTCACATAGAGTCATATTTTGTTCTAAGAATTGAGTTGTAATTCTTCAGTTGTAAGTAAATAAAGTGTGATGATCATCATTATTAGAGCATTGTCCCAAGTGAGGAAAGGATGATGGAGACTATGATTCCCCCACAAGTCGGGATGAGACTCTGGACGAAAAATAAAAAAAGAGAAAAAAGAGGCCATAAAAAAGAGAAGGTCCAAAAAAACAAAAAAAAATGAGAGAAAAAGAGGGAAGGGGCAATGTTACTATCCTTTTACCACACTTGTGCTTCAAAGTAGTAGCATGATCTTCATGATAGAGTGTCTCCTATGTTGTCACTTTCATATACTACTGGGAATCTTTCATTATAGAACTTGGCTTGTATATTCCAACGATGGGCTTCCTCAAAATGCCGTAGGTCTTCGTGAGCAAATGAGTTGGATGCACACCCACTTAGTTTCTTTTTGAGCTTTCATACACTTATAGCTCTAGTGCATCCATTGCATGGCAATGCCTACTCACTCACATTGATATTTATTAATGGGCATATCCATAACCCGTTGATACGCCTAGTTGATGTGAGACTATCTTCTCCTTTTTGTCTTCTCCACAACCACCATTCTATTCCACCTATAGTGTTATGTCCATGGCTCACGCTCATGTATTGCGTGAAGATTGAAAAGGTTTGAGAACATCAAAAGTATAAAACAATTGCTTGGATTGTCATCAGGGTTGTGCATGATTTAAATATTTTGTGTGATCAAGATAGAGCATAGCCAAACTATATGATTTTGTAGGGATAGCTTTCTTTGGCCATGTTATTTTGAGAAGACATGATTACTTCGTTAGTATGCTTGAAGTATTATTGTTTTTATGTCAATATTAAACTTTTGTCTTGAATCTTATGGATCTGAATATTCTTTCCACAATAAAGAAGATTACATGGATAAATATGTTAAGTAGCATTCCACATCAAAAATTATGTTTTTATCATTTACCTACTCAAGGACGAATAGGAATTAAGCTTCGGGATGCTTGATACGTCTCCAATGTATCTATAATTTTTGATTGTTCCATGCTATTATATTATCAACCTTGGATGTTTTATATGCTATTTTATATGATTTTGGGGACTAACCTATTAACCTAGAGCCCAGTGCCAGTTTCTGCTTTTTCCTTGTTTTAGAGTATCACAGAAAAGAAAATCAAACGGAGTCCAATTGACCTAAAACTTCACAGAACATATTTTTGGACCAGAAGAAGCCCACGGAGCATCGGAGATGGACCAGAAGAGTCTCGGGCTACCCACGAGGGTGGGGGCGCGCCCCCTGCCTCGTCGACAGCCCAGAGACCCCCCCCCCCCGACTTGTTCTCGACGCCAAAACCTCTTATATATATAGGAACTTCCAAAAAGAAACCTAGATCGGGAGTTCCGCTGCCAGAAGCCTCCGTAGCCACTGAAAACCAATATAGAACCTTTCCGACACCCTGCCGGAGGGGGGAATCCCTCTCTGGTGGCTATCTTCATCATCACGACGCTCTCCATGATGAGGAGGTAGTAGTTCACCGTCGGGGCTGATGGTATGTACCAGTAGCTATGTGTTTGATCTCTCTCTCTCTCTTGTGTTCTTCAGGTGGTACGATCTTGATGTATCGCGAGCTTTGCTATTATAGTTGGATCTTATGATGTTTCTCCCCCTTTACTCTCTTGTGATGAATTGAGTTTTCCCTTTGAAGTTATCTTATCGGATTGAGTCTTTAAGGATTTGAGAACACTTGATGTATGTGTTCACGCACGAACACGTCACATGTACCCTCGACGCCGGGGGTGATGCACTGTAGCTCACGTCGAAGGAGTCTCACTAGAAGCGTGATTCGCAAGACAACCGGAGAGAACTTTTGAGGACCCGAAACCCCACACTCCTGGGAGGGACCCCGTTGGGGAGTGCGAGGCTATGGGATGCCCTAGGTCGGTCCAACCGCCCCTAGAGCCTTGGGATTCGCAGCTCTCCAACATGAAGAACGACGAAGAACGAGGAAGCAAAAACAGTGAGAGACAAAATGTAGATGAAAAAGTAGTAGATGTGTTTCTTGCGATTGTGTGTTGTTCAATCGGCCGTCACCTCTCATATTTTTATGAGGAGGATGGACTTCCCGTACAAGAAAAGGACTAAAAATTCCGTCCAAAACATCAAAAACCCTAACTTAACTCGGACAGGAATCTTTGGTAATTTCCCGGACCAACTCGGTCTCACTGATTGGTTCATTTCGGTCCCACCGAGTGAACTTTGCCAACTCTCTGTATCCTTCTGTAATTTCTTGGATCAACTCCGTCTCACCGATTGGTTTGCTTCGGTCCTACCGAGTCAACATTGCCAACTCTCTGGTAAATTTTCTGACCAATTTGGTCTCACCGATCAAATCAACTCGGTCGGTTCGAAATGACTCTACAGCTTCTGTTTCTAACCTTGTTTTGCCTCCACAGGTTGCATACGACCTCAGATTAAGATGATTTTTATATCAAAATCTACCATTTCGACGAGATGCACAACTTTCATGTTGAAACGTTTTCCATCAGAGGCCATGTTGATTAAGTTTTATGCCTTTATTTAGTCTGGTGTCAACATGAGCATCTCTGAACTTGTCATAACTTTTGAGTCCGAGCTCCATTTTATACAATCTTCATATCCATCTTGATCTTCTCTAACATAGACATTCCAAGGTGACTCCCAATCATAAGTTTGAATTGGTCTTTATATAACCTATGCGAATTTTATGAATGTGCCAATTTTGAGCGTCAACACATGCCCCCCTGTTTTTTGGCATAGCTAGCATGCCGAAAAATAACTTGTACCATGTTGGTTCTAAGGACGATGTCAACACTCCATCGGCCATTCTGCATCTTCTTAGGATGATAAGTATATATCGTCATTGCTTGTTTGAACCTCTTGATGCAAACTTGGGTGAAAAACTTCTCAACTTCTATAACAATCCGGTGATAAGGTTCCATAGATCAAAACCATCATCGGAACCATATCATTCACCCTTTTGCTAGGATTTTGCAGATAATCAAGAATGAACTCCCTCTAGTTCTTTCTTTCACCTGCATACAATTTCATTTGTGGCCGAAGCAATGGGCTTTGGTTCGGCCTTACCTATGTCGGTCAGATCAAGCATCGGCTATTGATAGATGTGCAATACACCATGATCTACATGGTAGCCGAATGCTTGTTGCGCCAACTCATTTGCTCTTCAATTTTCATGTCTAGATATATGAGAAATATTAAAGCAACCCAAGGTAAATTTTATATCTAGAGAAACCTCAAGGTAAACTATTAGTGATACATCAAAACACTCATGACCCTTGGATATTTGTTGCACTACTCATAACGAATCACCCAAAGCCTCAATGTGCGTAGCACCTATGGCACCCAAAAGATCCAAACCAAATAACATTGCATATTCGTCTTTGATTACTGTGCAAAAAATATATTTTAAGTGGCATGAGGCTTCACAAAATAGTACCATAAGGATATATATATAAACAACACCAACACCTCGGCCATTGTTATGAATTCAACCATCAAAACATAATCTCCATAGTACTAAAAAGACAGGGCTAATATCAATATTATGCATGTCATAAATCCAATGGTCGATAATAAAACAGCAATGATTTGGCCTCTCATATTCGTAGGCCGAATCATATATATATAATCAAAGCATAAACTCACTCAATTTCTATGAATCGTTCTATGCAACATATTTTGAATGACATCGGTCATAATATTTCATCTCCATGCAAACATAATATAAGTATATGTATAGATTTCCATGAACATGTACCTTGTCTTGCTCTCCAACCAAACTAAGGATGATGTTAGAATGGTACACCGGCCATGCTTTGTCATATTCTTAGGGCGATAAATAAATATCGGCCACCTCCATAAGGTTCATGTAGAATTCATCCACCAAAGCACGTATAGCCAAAATAAACAAATGAAATAGCAAATCAAGTATTTCGGCTCTTTGGATCAGCAACAAACTTGTAGCTAATAAAATGTATAGTGATTTGGTAATACCCTCTCATGATATATAAGATTATGTTGCATCCATGGATGAAAATAAATCCATGGAGGGTAATTGATCATACCTAGGAATGAGTTCCATGGCGAAGACATCAATGGCATGGTTGAAGAAAATGGATGATGTGCTAACCGAAGATTTCGATGTTGTGATGCACTCCTTCGGCTTAACTGTTTGTTGCTTCCATCCTTCTCTCTCTTCACTTTTATTGTACTTCTTGTAATGGAAGCTTGCACATAATTCTCATTTTGGGCACTTCCTTTTGAAATCCATGCCATATTCCTTTCCTCACGTTCTTGTGCACTAAGTTTTTGCAATTTCTTCTTTTGCCAATATGATAAGCCGAGTGGGCACCCCGACTGTGATTTTGTTTGAAGCAATGACAACTCTTGTTTTACCTTGTGCACTCTCAACTTCTTCTCTTCAGATTTGGCACCTGATTGACTTGCCTCATCGCCTTTTGTAGCCAATGTCAACACTTTAATTGGCTCTTTTTCATTTGAGATCAAATCTGAAGTAGCACTCTTACGGCCATCTTTTTTAACACGGTAAACTTGCTTGACCACCTCTTTCTTGTTCCTTGAGCTCCAGACCAATTCCTTGTGATTGAAACGGTCTTTGACATGTGATTGTTCATCAAATGTTGATTTTCTAGGAGCTGCATAATGTTGGTGAGATGGTCCAAAATAAGATGGGTAATGTGTCCTTGTATCATACCTATCCCATGATGGATATGGATTTACCTGAGCATAGGGAGGTATCCATGACATCGCCATCGGCGGCCCAAAGTAAGGATATGAATATGCTGCATTGAGATTCTCACTTTGCTAATGCTGACCCTCATATTTGCGCTTTGGGGGTGACCTTGGTTTCTTTGGATGATTTGGCTGATAAGCATTCTTCTCTTCACTCTTCTTTTGATATTTATCCAATAGTTCAGCGAAGGTGATTTTTGATCTCTTACACTTGCGCTTATTTCGGCCTTTGTTTTCTTTTGGTTTGCTTTTATTGATCATTGGATTTGCTTGCTGCCCCCCCCCCCCAGTCCTTAGCGTCTCCATTGTAGCTTCAATGGAATTCTCGCCCTCAAGATTATGTTCATTATGCTCTTCAACAACTTCTTTACATGAAAGCTTGATCCCATCACCTGAAGTTTTTACCTTCTCTTTAAATGGATCGGCTTGAAGCAGCCGATGCAAAAACTTTTTGCCATCGGGACCAATCGGAATAGACCGGTCATCTCTTGGTGTTTCAACAAACTTCAATCATCCTTTTTCAATGGCCGATTTAACTATTTGACGAAACATGTTGCAATCCTCAAAATTATGCTTGAATGAATCATGCAACTTACAATACATTCGTCCTTGGATTGATGGCTTAACATGGTGATCAAGGATTGTAATGTAGTTATTTTTCAGCAACAAATCAAATATTTGATCACATATACTTGAATTGAAGGTATACTTCTTGTTTTCTAGCCGATCTTGCTGTGTGAACGGCTTTGGAGGTAAGCAAACGAATGGTTCAGATTTGGAATCTTCCCATTCGGCTATGCATTGTGTTTTCCACTCTATCTCCGATGCCTTTGGATAAGATATTATATTAGCATCGGTTTTCGCAATAGAATTTAACCTTGGCCTTAAATTTTTGAAACAAAGATATTTAGAACATACATGCCTCAGTTGAGACCAAGCGCAAGCCATGTACGAAATAAGCAAAGCTACCCAATTAGATATGAGGTTTAGATAAAGCAATGGGGAAAGCCTTGGCTGCAATAATTTTTCACTATCGGTCTTTCTGAATGGTGCAATATGTTGACTGACATGCTTTGTGACAATCTGATTGCTAACAAATAAATTACCCTTCTTCATTGGTCTGTCAATATTTCTTATGAAGATTTTTCTAATGTATGCATCAACAACTAAGTCATGACCAAATCTGAAAATAGGTAAATTAATTGCTAGACATACCTCTTCAAATATGTTGGGAGAGCATGATGGTGGTGTGACTTGAAGAATATCTTGCTCCACCTTCAGATAGATCCCCAACGCCTTGTCATTATCTTTTTCTTGATTTGGTGCATCATTAGTTTCAAGATCTTCGTCCACCAAACTTTCTTCGGCTACTTGTTCTTGTTCTTGAAGCTCACGAATTTCTATGGCATGAAACTCATAGGGCAGGAAGTAGGTTCCATTAACTTCAGAAAAATCAAGTATGGTTGTCTTGCTATACTTTCCATGCCCTTTCTCAATAATGTTTGCCTCTTTGGAATTGATGGATTCGGAATATATATATAACTTGATTCTGCCTTTTCAACCGAAGCACTTTTAGTTTCCGAATCATCATTCTTTTCACCGGTTATATCAATTGGCGAGGCTTCTTTTCTTTGAGCTAATTCCCTATCAATTCTCTCTTGGCGAAGTACTTGCACCCTATCACGCAAAGCTTTAACTCCCCTCTCAATCTCAGCCTGATCTAGGTTAGTTTACCCCCCCAATGCTTTTAGAATCTTTCGGCAATGAAGTGTTAGTGTTGCCGAAATTTTGCAATTGTGTAGGGTGTGTATAATATGTTGCGGTACTAGGTGGAAGTGTATGCACTACTGTATAACCATATGCTCTTTCACCAATTCCATCAATGCATGTAGTTTCATCTTCTTGCAAAACTCTAGCATTTATTGCAGCATAATCAGGAAACAACCCCTTTTCATATTGTTCAAGGAAAAGAGCATTAATTCTCTTGTTTTGTGCCAAGCTCTTTTTTAACGCAGCCACAACCGCTTCTGGAAGGGATTGCTCCGCAATACTTTTAGATTCTTTCGGCAATGATTCGTGAGTGTTGCCGAAATTCTCGAATTGCGAGAGTATGCATTATATGCTACAGTATTTGATGACGGCACATGTGTTCCTATAAAATTTTCGCTTATTCGGCTATGACCATGAAGATGCGGGGCCGAATTATGAACATCTACAGTTGCATATAGTGCTGAAAAATTACTAACATGAGGTGTAGCATAAGATGGTTGAGAGTAACTGGCCGAATAGCTAGTATTAGCATGGCCAATTCTCCCATCCATCGGCAAGGTTGGATTCACATACTGCAAATTAGTTGTCGATGAATAAAAAGGTGAAATACTTTCTTCTATGCTATTGGAAATTTTAACATGAGGTGTTTCAAATTGATTAACCGAACCCATCATGTTGTTCATCGGCATATGGATTTGTGGGGTTGCCGATGCATGAGAGTTAGGATACATATGTTGTATGTTACTAATATCATAAGAAGTTGAAAGATGTAAATTACTTTGAATCGGCCTATGCATGTAATTAGATGCATTATTGAAAAACTTGGGCTGGCCGATAGAGTATAATCATTGAACGATCTAGTAACATCATATGGATTATTTGCATCTACTGTAGGGAATTGGGTATTCATATTACCTTTGTAGATTGCAAACCCTAGATGACGATCTCTTCGTAGCAAGAACGGGCTGGAGACCGTTCAAAGCTCTGTCCCCAGCGGAGTCGCCAAAAAGTGTGTTCGCACACGAACACGTCATGTGTACCCTCGACGCCGGGGGTGATGCACCGCAGCTCACGTCGAAGGAGTCTCGCTAGAAGCGCGATTCGCAAGACAACTGGAGAGAGCTTTTGAGGACCCAAAACCCCACACTCCCGGGAAGGACCCCGTCGGGGAGTGCGGAGGCTATGGGCTTCCCTAGGTCTGTCCAACCACCCCTAGAGCCTTGGGATTCGCAGCTCTTCAACACGAAGAACGAGGAGGCAAAAACAAGGGAGAGACAAAACGTAGATGAAAAAGTAGTAGATGTGTTTTTTGCGATTGTGTGTTGTTCAATCGGCCGTCACCTCTCATCTATTTATGAGGCGGCTGGACTTACTGTACAAGAAAAGGACTAAAAATTCCATCCAAAACATCAAAAACCCTAACTTAACTCGGACAGGAATCTTTGGTAATTTCCCGGACCAACTCGGTCTCACCGATTCGTTCATTTCGGTCCCACCGAGTGAACTTTGCCAACTCTCTGTATCCTTCTGTAATTTATCGGATCAACTCAGTCTCACCGATTGGTTTGCTTCGGTCCTACCGAGTCAACATTGCCAACTCTCTGGTAAATTTTCGGACCAACTCGGTCTCACCGATCAAATCAACTCGGTCGGTCCGAAATGACTCTGCAACTTCTGTTTCTGACCTTGTTTTGCCTCCATAGGTTGCATACGACCTCGGATTAAGATGATTTTTATATAAAAATCTATCGTTTCGACGAGACGCACAACTTTCATGTTGAAACTTTTTCCGTAAGAGGCTATCTTGATGAAGTTTTATGCCTCTCTTTACTCTGGTGTCAACATGAGCATCTGTGAACTTGTCATAACTTTTGAGTCCGAGCTCCGTTTTAGACCATATTCATATCCATCTTGATCTTCTCGAAGAGAGACATTCCGAGCTGACTTCCAATCATAAGTTTGAATTGGTCTTTATATAACCTATGCTAAAAAATTTAATGTGCCAATTTTGAGCGTCAACAGTATGTCTTGCATGTGCTTATCTGTGGTGACAATGGGATATCACGTGATCCACTTGATATATGTTTTGGTGATGAACTTGCGAGTTCCGTGACCTCATGAACTTATGCATAGGGGTTGGCACACATTTTCGTCTTGACTCTCCGGTAGAAACTTTGGGGCACTCTATGAAGTTCTTTGCGTTGGTTGAATAGATGAATCTGAGATTGTGTGATGCATATCGTATAATCATACCCACGGATACTTGAGGTGACATTGGAGTATCTAGGTGACATTAGGGTTTTGGTTGATTTGTGTCTTAAGGTGTTATTCTAGTACGAACTCTATGATAGATTGATCAGAAAGAATAACTTTGAGGTGGTTTCGTACCCTACAATAATCTCTTCATTTTTCTCCGCTATTAGTGAATTTGGAGTGACTCTTTGTTGCATGTTGAGGGATTGTTATATGATCCAATTATGTTATTATTGTTGAGAGAACTTGCACTAGTGAAAGTATGAACCCTAGGCCTTGTTTCCTAGCATTGCAATACCGTTTGTGCTCACTTTTATCATTAGTTACCTTGCTGTTTTTATATTTTCAGATTACAAAAACCTATATCTACCATCCATATTGCACTTGTATCACCATCTCTTCGCCGAACTAGTGCACCTATACAATTTACCATTGTATTGGGTGTGTTGGGGACACAAGAGACTCTTTGTTATTTGGTTCCAGGGTTGCTTGAGAAAGACCATCTTCATCCTACGCCTCCCACGGATTGATAAATGTTAGGTCATCCACTTGAGGGAAATTTGCTATTGTCCTACAAACCTCTGCACTTGGAGGCCTGAGGGTGTCCTGGACTAAGGGGGCCTTGGGCATCTGGCATGTTAGCCATGGGCCGGACTGATGGGTTGTGAAGATACGAAGACCAAAGACTGCACCCGTGTCCGGATGGGACTCTCCTTGGCGTGGAAGGAAAGCTTGGCGACAAAATATGTAGATTCCCTTATTTTTAACCGACCTTGTGTAAGCCTAGATCCTTCCGGTGTCTATATAAACCGGAGGACTTAGTCCGGAGGGGGATATACTCATTACCATAGTCATACAGGCTAGACTTCTAGGGTTTAGGCATTACGATCTCGTGGTAGATCAACTCTTGTAATACTCATATCCATCAAGATCAATCAAGCAGGAAGTAGGGTATTACCTCCATGGAGAGGGCCCGAACCTGGGTAAACATCGTGTCCCCTATCTGCTATTACCATCAACCTTAGACACACAGTTCGGGACCCCCTACCCGAGATCCACCGGATTTGACACCGACATTGGTGCTTTCATTGAGAGTTCCACTGTGTGGTCGCCAAAAGGTTTGATGGCCCCTACAATTGTCAATAATGACGCTATCCAAGGAGAAACTTTCCTCCCGGGACAAATCTTCGTGTTCGGTGGCTTCGCACTGCGGGCCAACTCGTTTGGCATCTGGAGCAGATCGAAAGCTACGCCCCTGGCAATCAGGTCAGATTTGGAAGCTTGAACTATGTTGCGGACATCTGTGGAGACTTGATCTTCGCCGGATTCGAGACCGCAATAGCCGCTCTTGGTCACCCCGATGATCATGACCTAAATCTGTAATCAGGCCGCATCCAGGAGATTATTCCTCTAACCGCTCTGGCCTTATATCCAGAGCAGATTGCGCCATCCAAGGACGGGAGGATCAACCCCGCCATGGAGGCCATAGATTCCACGGCGTTGGAGCCGCACATACACTTAACCTCTCACGACGTCTTTGTCATCGGAACTCCGGACTCGTCTCCAGTCGTAAGTTCCGAACCACGTGAGCCTGCAGACATCGAACTTGATCATTTATCGATCTTCGAATTCAGCGCCGTAGACGTCTTCCAGCACTCGCCTTTGGGCGATGTGCTAAACTCATTAAAGAACCTGTCCTTGGCGAAGGACTCACAACCGAACTATATCTGGTTCGAGCTAGGGGCTGATGGTGGAGAATTTTGCTTCCCACCCACCACCCACTTCATAGCCACGGTCGAGGATTTAACCGACACACTTGATTACTACTCCGAAGACATTGATGGTATGGACAACGATGCCAGAGAAGAAGAGGCCCAGAACCCGCCGTTCACCGGACACTAGACGGCCACTTCCTCGTATGATGTATACATGGTGGATGCACCAAAGGAGAACAGCAGCGATGACAAGGAAGATCCAGCTGAGGATAAACCTTCCGAAATCCATTCCAAGCGCCAGCGTCAGCGGCGCCGCTCCAAGTCACGCCGCAGTAAAGATAGCAACACCGGCAGGGGAGAACATAACACTCCAGAAGGTGCCGAAGACAACGAAGACCCCGTTGTTACAGCTAATGAACAAGATGAGAGGGAAGATGGGCAGTTTAGCCCTGGTAAACAGGCCACGCACGAAGATTCGGAGGATGATAATTACCTCCTGCTCTCCGAGGACGAGGTGAGCCTCGGCACCGAGGACTTCATCGTGCCTGAGGAACCTCTTGAGCAGGAGCCCTTCAAGCGCCTGCTAATAGCCATTGCAAGGAGCCTGAAAAAGAAGCAGCAGCAGCTTCAAGCTGACCAAGATCTGCTCAATAATAAATGGATTGATGTCCTAGCAGCCGAAGAATACGGCCTCAAGCGCCCAACCAAAAGCTACCCAAAGCGCAAATTGCTACCTTGGTTTGACGAAGAGGTGCCGGAATACATACCACCATCGTACAATGTGGTGACCGACCACCACGTGGTTGGGACAAAATGGCAACCCATGCGGAACACCAGCCCGCCCCGCCTCATCGCACAGGTAGAGGTAATTTAGCCCACGGCCATATATATGACCTCCGGCAAAACCTGAACAATAAAGCAGGACATACCAGATCAATATACGGATTGCGAGGACGCGCCTCGACACGCGACGACGGCCACCTATTCGTACATGACAAACCTAATCATGCGCGGGCTGAAAACCGCAGACGAACTCCATCAGAACTACGTCGCGATACGGCCTGATATAGAGGCGCCGCACACCCTCATTGCTTCACTGATGAGGTCCTGGATCATGAATTCCCAGAAGGGTTCAAACCCGTGAATATCGAATCATATGATGGAACCACGGACCCCGTTGTGTCGATCGAAGACTTCATTCTCCACATTCATATGGCCCGCGGTGATCACCTCCACGCCATCAAATACCTCCCTTTAAAACTCAAGGGCCAGCTCTGCATTGGCTAAACAGTCTGCCTGAAAATTATATTGACAACTGGGAGGACTTGGAAGAGGCCTTCTGATACGTCTTCGTCGTATCTACTTTTCCAAACAGTTTTGCCCTTGTTTTGGACTCTAACTTTCATGATTTGAATGGAACTAACCCGGACTGACACTGTTTTCAGTAGAATTGCCATGGTGTTATTTATGTGCAGAAACAGAAGTTCTCAGAATGACCTGAAACTTCACGGAACATCTTTTTGGAAATAATAAAAAATCCTTGCAAAAGATGAAGACCAGGGGCCCCACACCCTAGCCACGAGGGTGCGGGCGCGCCTGCCCCCCCTGGGCGCGCCCCCTACCTCATGGGCCCCCCTGAAGCTCCTTCGACCTCAACTCCAACTCTATATATTCACTTTCGGGGAGAAAAAAAAGGATAAGGATTCATTGCATTTTACGATAATGAGCCGCCGCCAAGCCCTAAAACCTCTTGGGAGGGCTGAGCTGGAGTCCGTTCGGGGCTCCGGAGAGGGGAATCTGTCGCCATCGTCATCATCAACCATCCTCCGTCACCAATTTCATGATGCTCACCGCCGTGCGTGAGTAATTCCATCATAGGCTTGCTGGACGGTGATGGGTTGGATGAGATTTATCATGTAATCGAGTTAGTTTTGTTAGGGTTTGATCCCTAATATCCACTGTGTTCTGAGATTGATGTTGCTATGACTTTGCTATGCTTAATGCTTGTTACTAGGGCCCAAGTGCCATGATTTCAGATCTGAACCTATTATGTTTTCATGAATATATGTGAGTTCTTGATCCTATCTTGCAAGTCTATAGTCACCTACTATGTGTTATGATCCGGCAACCCCGAAGTGACAATAATCGGGACCACTCCCGGTGATGACCGTAGTTTGAGGAGTTCATGTATTGACTATGTGTTAATGCTTTGGTCCGATACTCTATTAAAAGGAGGCCTTAATATCCCTTAGTTTCCATTAGGACCCCGCTGCCACGGGAGGGTAGGACAAAAGATGTCATGCAAGTTCTTTTCCATAAGCACGTATGACTATATTCGGAATACATTCCTACATTACATTGATGAATTGGAGCTAGTTCTGTGTCACCCTAGGTTATGACTGTTACATGATGAACCGCATCTGGCATAATTCTCTATCACCAATCCATTGCCTACGAGCTTTCCATATATTGTTCCCCACTTATTTAGTTTTCCGTTGCTATTGTTACAATCACTACAAAATACCAAAAACATTACTTTTGTTATCATTACCTTTTGCTACCGTTACCACTACTATCATATTACTTTGCTACTAAATACTTTGCTGCAGATATTAAGTTTCCAGGTGTGGTTGAATTGTCAACTCAGCTGCTAATACTTGAGAATATTCTTTGGCTCCCCTTGTGTCGAATCAATAAATTTGGGTTGAATACTATACCCTCGAAAACTGTTGCGATCCCCTATACTTGTGGATTATCAAGACTATTTTCTGGCGCCCTTGCCGGGGAGCATAGCTCTATTCTTTGAGTCACATGGGATTTATATCTGCTTATCATTATGAAGAACTTGAGAGATCCAAAAACCAAGATTTATCCCTCAACTACAAGGGGAGGTAAGGAACTGCCATCTAGCTCTGCACTTGATTCACCTTCTATTTTGAGTAAGCTTGCGACACCTAAACCTGCTTCTGCTATTCATTCTGATATATCACATGTTATTAATGATGCCACTTCTACTATGCATGATACTTATGATGAAACTACTTCTACGCTTGATACTACCGTGCCACTTGGTGAATTTCTTGATGAACAACTTGCTAGGGTTAGAGAGAATGAAATTATTGAAACTGATAATATTGATGAAAGTGATGATGAAGATTCTCCCCCTAATAAATATGAATTGGCTGTTGTTCCTGAGGGTTATGTTCTAGATGATGAATCTGCTAGCGCTATTTTAGCTTGCAATGATAGATATGATCTAAATAGGTTATTAGCTAAATGGAAGTAGCAATCCCTTAATGCTAGAATGAAACCTGACCCTGCATTTGCTACATAACCTATCTATGTTACTGATACGGATTATGAATTCTCTGTTGACCCTGATATAGTTAATTTGGTTGAATCTGATCCTTTTTATGGCTATGAATCTGGAACTGTTGTGGCACATCTTACTAAACTAAATGATATAGCTACCCTGTTCACAAATGATGAGAGAACTCGTTACTTTTATATCCTTAAAATATTTCCGTTTTCATTAAAGGGTGATGCTATGATATGGTTTAATTCTCTTGATCCTGGTTGTGTGCGTAGTCCCCAAGATATGATTTATTACTTCTCTGCTAAATATTTCCCTACTCATAAGAAACAAGCTGCTTTAAGGGATATATATAATTTTGTGCAAATTGAAGAAGAGAGTCTCACACAAGCTTGGGGGAGGCTTCTCCAAATACTTAATGCTTTGCCTGATCACCCTCTTAAGAAAAATGAAATACTTGATATCTTTTATAATGGACTAACCGATGCTTCGAGAGATTACCTGGATAGTTGTGCTGGTTTTGTTTCCAGGGAAAGAACACCGGATGAAGCCAAAATTCTATTGAATAATATGTTGACAAATGAAAATAATTGGACACTTCCTGAGCCAGCTCCTGAGCCTATTCCTAAACCAACTCCAAAGAAAAGAGGTGTTCTATTTCTCAGTCCTGAAGATATGCAAGAGGCAAAGAAATCTATGAAAGAAAAAGGGTATTAAAGCTGAATATGTTAAGAATTTACCTCCTATTGTAGAAATACACGGTCTTAATTTACCGCATGTTGAAGAATAATATGATCTTAATCCATTACCTATTGAAGAAATACATGGTCTTGATAACCCGACATAGGTAGTAAAGGTAAACTCTCACTATAAATATGATAAAGCTAAAATCCCTCTTACTAAGTTTGCTAGCCAATGCTTAGATGAGTTTGATAATTTTATGGTGAAGCAAGAAGATTTTAATGCTTATTTTGGTAGACAATTGAAATACAATTCAAATATTCTTGAACACTTCGGTGATTATATGGCTAATGTCAAACGTGAACTTAAACTTATTAGTAAACATGCTTCTATGGTTACCACTCAAGTAGAACAAGTACTTAAGGCTCAAAATGATTTTCTCAATGAATTGAATATTAAGAATAATGATTATGCTGTTAGAGTGGCTACTAGAATTGGTAGAATGACTCGGGAACCTCTGTATCCTGAAGGCCACCGTAAGAGAATTGAGCAAGATTCTCAGAGAAATAATATAGATGCACCTAGTCCTTCTAAAAGAAAGAAAAAGAAAAATGATAGGACTTTGCATGCTTCTAGTGAACCTATTGCTGAAACACCTGCGAATCCAAATGATATTTCTATTTCTGATGCTGAAACACAATCTCGTAATGAACCTGAAACTAGTAATAATGTTAATGATAATGTTCATGATGATGCTAAACCTAGCAATGATAATGATATAGAAATTGAACCTGCTGTTGATCTTGATAACCCACAATCAAAGAATCAACATTATGATAAAAAAAGACTTTGTTCCTAGGAAACATGGTAAAGAAAGAGAACCATGGGTTCAAAAACCCATGCCTTTTCCTCCCAAACCATCCAAGAAAAAGGATGATGAGGATTTTGAGCGCTTTGCTGAAATGATTAGACCTATCGTTTTGCATATGCAATTAACTGATATGCTTAAGATGAATCCTTATGCTAAGTACATGAAAGAAATTGTCACTAATAAAAGAAAGATACCGAAAGCTGAAATTTCCACCATGCTTTCTAATTAAACTTTTAAGGGTGGAATACCAAAGAAACTTGGAGATCCAGGAGTACCCACTATACCATGCTCGATTAAAAGAAACTATGTTAAAATTGCTTTATGTGATCTTGGAGCCGGTGTTAGTGTTATGCCTCTCTCTTTATATCGTAGAGTTGATTTGAATAAGTTGACACCTACTGAAATATCTTTGCAAATGGCTGATAAATCAACTGCTATACCTGTCGATATTTGTGAGGATGTGCCTGTTGTGGTTGCAAATGTTACTATTTTAATGGACTTTGTTATTCTTGATACTCCCGAGGACGATAGTATGTCTATTATTCTTGGAAGACCCTTTTTGAATATTGTAGGGGCTGTTATTGATTGCAACAAAGGCAATGTCACTTTTCATGTTAATGGTAATGAGCATATGGTACACTTTCCGAGGAAACAACCTCAAGTCCACAGTATCAATTCTATTGGAAAAATTCCATTGATTATTTTTGGAGGTTTTGAATTTCCTCTTCCTACTGTCAAGAAGAAATATGATATTCTTATTGTTGGGGATGTGCATATTCCCATTGAGGTAACTTAGTGTTATTCGAAAATTCTCCGGTTCCATGTTATTCGGAATGAGTTTGTTAACAAGACTTGATCAACCTTGTTAATGGGTTCCTTTTGATGATCATGAGATGGATGAATTTAGAAAACACAACTCTTTGTACCCTCCTTTTACTTTATTTTATTTATATTAAATAAAATAAAAATAACATTTTCTGTCTGTTATCTGAATTATCCGTGCAATATAAAAATACCCCAAAAATAAAAGTTCTCCAAATGCCTTGAAATTTAAATATGATTTTTTCTGGAATATTTGAGAATATTTGACACTGAGAACACATCACGGGGGCCATCCACCTGGCCACGAGGGTGGAGGGCGCGCCCTACCCCCCTGGGCGCGCCCCCTGCCTTGTGGGCCCATAGTGGCCCCCTCCACTTATTCCTGCACCCACACACTCCTTCTTCCTCCCACAAACACAATTATCCAGTTCAAACCCGAGTCCAAGCTCATTTTGCTACCATTTTCGATCTCCTTGCTCAAAGCACCTCTCACAAAACTGCTTGGGGGATTATTCCTTGGTATGTGACTCCTCCATTGATCCAATTAGTTTTTGTTCTAGTGCTTTATTCATTGCAAATTTGTGTTGCCTAGGTGACCCTATTCTTGAGCTTGCATGTCAAATTTATGTGGTTCCAGGTAGTCTTGATGCATGTTATAGGCTCTAGGCACTTGTAGGAGTAGTTGCTATCAATGTTGTTGAGTTTGGTTCACTTTTATTTTTGAAGTTACTAAAAAATTCAGAAATTTTTCAAAGGAAGAAATATGTTTAGGAAAATGTACCAAGGTGGCTCTTCAAGGAAACAAGAGCCCAGGCTTGCAATCCGTGATGCTAATGATGAGCCACCAAGGGACGCTCCAGTGCGGCCCTGTGAATGGCCTTCAGAGGACTTTATGGATCGAGCGGAAATCAAGGAAGAATTTAACGCATATTTGCGTAACGCTGATCTTATGAGCATCGAGGAGGAAAAGTGCCGCCAGTACCACTATATCACTAGTTCCTTTGTAAGGAGGTTTGAATTTTCATCTTCACGCAATTCTCCAACTGTCATGTTTGATCTTTATGAAAAATCTTATATGATGGACTTAGAGGATTATACCACTGCTTTCAAATTTCCACAATGGGGTAGTGTCAGGGAACCTCGCAAATCCAAATTTAGAGATTTTCTTGCTAGTATAACTGTGGAGGGAATCTAGAGATATAACAGAAGCTACCATAGGGAGAATTCACTTTCCTGCTATACATTATTTTGCTCTCTTCATAGGTAGATGCATTAATGGTAAAGTTGAGGCATGTCACATGTGTGTCCCTGACCTCAGTATTCTTAGGAGTGCTGTGTTAGGAGATAAATCTTATAATTTGGGAGCCATTGTTGTACGTAGGTTGCATCTTAATAGATTTAATGGTGATTTCTTTGGTGGAATTTATGCTACCCGCATAGATAATTTTCTTGGTATAACCATACGTGAAGATGATATTGAGTTGCCTCCTACTTACTTGGATTATGAGGCTATGGTTCGTCATCAGTTTGTTGAGAGGAACAATCAGTTCCTCCAGTACCGACTAATCTTGGACAGACGACGCACCTATCACGTCGCTCTCCCTGCTTCTACTTTCTTTGACTTTCAGGCAAAAAGGAGATATTTTATTACCAGAGAGGAGGCAGATGAGTACGAGAGGAGGGCGGAGGCAGCTCGCCGCCACACTGCAGCTCAGGAGGCAATAGCCGCTGCATCGCAGTACGACCCCAGCTACAACTATGGATATCCGCCAGGCCATCTGTGGCAATAAACCAACTTAGGCAAAAAGCCTAAGCTTGGGGGAGTACGTATTTCCCACCGACATTACATTCATGTTCACACACACTCATTGTTAGATGTCGGTGCTCATACTTTTTCATTGTATCATCCATGCTAGTTTATTTCCTTTTTATGCTTTCTTCTTGTGTGTTTAGTAAACCTTAAGAAAAAAATCAAAAAATTTAGTGGTAGCTTTTAGCTAGTTTTAATTTCCATGCTTGTAGTAGTAATTAAAAAGAAAACCCAAAAAGATTTCATGTTCTTCTTTTTCTTGTTGGGAGCTTTCCCATGTAAATAGTTTTATTTCTTTTCATTTCTTTGGGGGTCGATAGGAGAAGACCTTAATTAAACTGTTAAAGTGGCTCTTATATGCATTATTGTTGATCTGACAAAAGAGCCCATATTGCCTTGTCTTCTCCTGTTTATTGAATGCTTGCAGATTCCAGCTTAGTCCAATGCACGTGCACTATTATTATTATCCACACTATTCGACCGTGCAAGGGAAAGGCAATAATTATGATTATATGATGAACTTATTGAGATGAGAAAAGCTGGTACGAACTCGACCTTTCTTGTTTTTGTCAATATGATTAGTTCATCGTTCCTGATTCAGCCTATTATGAATAAACATGTTTGCAATGACAATAATAGATCATAGTTTCTTATGCCATGCTTAATTAGCTAGGAGCTTATAATGGTTTACCTTGCGTGCCAACATGCTATTAAAATGGTTGTGATGTGGTATGATAGGGTGGTATCCTATTTTGAACGATTCGAGTGGCTTGACTTGGCACGTGTTCACGCATGTAGTTGAAACAAAATCAACATAGCCTCTACGATATTTATGTTCATGGTGCATTATATCATACTCATGCTTGCATTCGGTGTTGATTAATTTTAATGCATGTTCATGGCTGTTGTCGCTCTCTAGTTGGTCGCTTCCCAGTCTTCTGCTAGCCTTCACCTATACTAAGCGGGAATACTGCTTGTGCATCCAATCCCATAAACCCCAAAGTTATTCCATATGAGTCCACCATACATACCTATATACAGTATCTACCTACAGTTCCAAGTAAATTTGTATGTGCCAAACTCTAAACCTTCAAATAAATATCATGTTTTGTATGCTCGAATAGCTGGGTTATTCTCAAGAGGAGTGGACTCCGCTCCTCACTCACGAGAAAATGGCTGGTCACCGGGATGCCCAGTCCCATGCTTTATGCAAATCAAATCAAAATAATTGCAAACAAAACTCCCCCTGGGACTCTTATTAGTTGGAGGCACTCGTTGTTTCGAGAAAGCCATGGATTGATGCTTGTTGGTGGAGGGGGAGTATAAACTTTACCATTCTGTTTGGGAACCGCCTATAATGTGTGTAGCATGGAAGATATCGCCATCTCTTGGTTGTTATGTTGACAATGAAAGTATACCGCTCAAAATATTATTCGCCTCTATTTCAAAACCGAGCTCTGGCACCTCTACAAATCCATGCTTCCCTCTGCGAAGGGCCTATCTATTTACTTTTATGTTGAGTCATCATCCTCTTATTAAAAAGCACTAGTTGGAGAGCACCACTGTGATTTGCATTCATTACTGTTAGTTTACATTGAGTATGACTTGACTGGATCTCTTTTACCATGAATTGCAATGTCTAGCCAGTCCTTGGTCTTTAAAGGTGCTCTACATTTATGTTTTGCGGTCTCAGAAAGGGCAAGCGAGATACCATCTTGTTATATCATATTATGATTGTTTTGAGAAAGTGCTGTCATCCGAGATTTATTATTATTGCTCGCTAGTTGATTATGCCATTGATATGAGTAAACATGAGACCTAAGCATTATTGTGAATATGGTTAGTTCATAATCTTTGCTGAAAACTTGAATGCTGGCTTTACATATTTACAACAACAAGAGCAAACAGAGTTTGTAAAAGTTTTTCTTTATCACTTTCAGTTTGTCAACTGAATTGCTTGAGGACAAGCAAAGGTTTAAGCTTGGGGGAGTCGATACGTCTCCGTCATATCTACTTTTCCAAACACTTTTGCCCTTGTTTTGGACTCTAACTTGCATGATTTGAATGGAACTAACCCGGACTGACGTTGTTTTCCGCAAAATTGCCATGGTGTTATTTATGTGCAGAAACAAAAGTTCTCGGAATGACCTGACACTTCACGGAACCTCTTTTTGGAAATAATAAAAAATCCTTGCAAAAGATGAAGACCAGGGGGCCCACGCCCTAGCCACGAGGGTGGGGGCACGCTTGCCCCCTTGGGCGCGCCCCCTACCTCGTGGGCACCCTGAAGCTCCTCTGACCTCGACTCCAACTCTATATATTCACTTTCGGGGAGAGAAAAATAAAGGAGAAGGATTCATCACGTTTTACGATACGAAGCCGCCGCCAAGCCCTAAAACCTCTCGGGAGGGCTGATCTGGAGTCTGTTCGGGGCTCCAGAGAGGGGAATCCATCGCCATCGTCATCATCAACCATCCTCCATCACCAATTTCATGATGCTCACCGCCGTGCGTGAGTAATTCCATCGTAGGCTTGCCGGACGGTGACGGGTTGGATGAAATTTATCATGTAATCGAGTGTGGGGACCCTGACTCATAAGTCGTGATCACCGAATGCACGTGTACAGTGATCCCAGAGATCAATGCTCACTGAACACACAGAAGCTGAATAAAAAGAGTCTTACATCCATACATATCGTCTTACACAAATTATGACCATTATGGTCAAGTCTTACATAGATAAAGCCACGAGGGCTGAATATCGAATAAACTTAAGCAGCCGAAATCTTTCGCCGATAAGTAGAACCCATGCCATCTGCCTTAACCCTACAGGCATTCTGACTGGGAAACGTCCTAGTTCGCATGTTCGTCTCCAAAGAACTCTTCTTCGAACTCCTGTTCTTCCATGCCTGGCCAATAAAATAACCAGTGGCAAGCCAATGAGTACTTTGAATGTACTCGCAAGCAACCCATGATTGGAACAAGGCACAATAATGCAATGATATAGCACTAAGTAGGTAGTTTGCTGAAAGCTAGTTTTGAGTGCAATGGCATGATCTTTCAACCTGTAAAGTATGCATCATGAGAGTACAGATATCCGTATGAACAAGTTACAGATATCAACATAACAGAGTTGGACACCAATCCAACTTGATCATCGTGTCAAGTCATCTGACTTAACCCATTTAGCTTCATCAACACACACACACATGCACACGTGGTTTGTAAAATTCTGGACGTAGTTTAAGCAGCACCGCCCAACTGTTCTTGACTGTGGACACGGCTATTCGAATAGTTTTACACTCTGCAGAGGTTGCACACTTTACCCACAAGATCCGGGGAACTTCCGTGTCATCCACGACCCGCGGTACCTCAAGTACCCGAGGTAAGCACCCGATCACTATCTTTCCCTAGACGACACTAACAAGGAGTCCACTCGTTGTTCCATATCCTCACGATGTACATCATATGAGACTCACTCGAGATTGTAACATCCGAGAGGGGACACAACGATGTATCTGGTGCCCTGTGAAAACAGTCATGGCCGCCCTACCTGGCATGACCCCGTCCCGAGAGAGAGCACCAACTCTCCCCCGTCACTAGTAATGCGGGCTCCAAGCTAGTATCGGCCTAGGTAATCAATAATGCCCTTTCCCATACAAGGGTAGAGTGGTTGCACATGTAAGGTGGGGACAGTCGACAAATCTTAAATCTAATCCATTTTTGAAAGCAACACACACACTTGCCTTGGTACACCACTTCGTCATCAAGTGGTTACCCATCTCATTATCTCCTTCAGGCATAAGTGGCACCCAATGGGGTTTCCAAAAAGTCTTTTGAAAATACTTTGCCTCCTTCACCATGCATATTCCCGTCCCTTATTGCGTAGCAACTACTTTAGCATCCTATCTACTCCCACCGGCATAACCCTCATAAGAAGGTAGGGTCATGCACAATGCAAGTATCAATGAGGAAGTAATGGTGGCAAACCACCCCATGTGGTCACCACGGTATCATGACTCCGATGCAAGCAATAAAAGTGCTATATGACATGCATAAAAAGGGTTTCATAGACATGGTCAAAGGGCTGCTTGCCTGGCTCAACAAAGTCTTCTGGGTCTTCAAAGTCTTCTGGTCCAACTCCTTCGTCAGCAACGCAATCTATCGTCGCAAAAATAATAATGAGAAAAATAAGGCAATAATAAAACAGAAAAACCAAAGTGCTCAGAAAAATGTCAACTCATTTTTGTTAAATACTAGGGTGAAAACTAAGAAGGGGAAAATTCCTAGTTTTGGATTTGGAGTCATGGAAATAGTGCTAGGAATTTTAAATGACAGGCATAAATGCTCAAATTTAAATTTAAATTTGAACAGTGAAGAAAAGTTGGTTTGATAAGAATGAAAACTGCACCAATAAATAGGTGGGATTATTACAAGAATTTAGGAACTGGAATTATTGCATTTGGATTAATATTTAGTCCAGAGGAATTTTTGGAAAAGTGACAGAAAAAGAAAAGGAAAAAGGGCTCTATACCTGCTGGGCCAGAACAGCCGCAGCGCAGCAGGCCTAGCCAGAGAGGCGGCCCAGGACACTGGTGCACTCGCGCGCCAGGTTTAAACCTGACGGGCGGGGCCTAGGCATCAGCGAGAGAGAGAGAGGGGCGATGGAGAGGAGAGGCTGACAGGCAGGGCCCGCCTGTCATCCCTAACCCCGCGACAGAGGGCCGACGAGCTCACCGGCGTCGAAGTAGGGCACGGTGAGGTCGGCCAAGGGCACGGCTGATCTCAACATCGAGTCCCGTTCGGTTGGAGGTGGTTGCGGTCACCGGGCTGCCCTGGTTCGCCGGCGACGAGGAGGCATGGCGGAGGAGCTTCGGGCGTCGTCGGTTTCGTCCGTTTCCGGCTGAAAAAGAAGCGGGGGAGAGAGGGGAAATGATTAGGGGTGCTCGGGGGTTCCAGATCGAGGCAGAGGAGGAGCGGGGGAGGCCTTACCTTGCAAACTCCGGCGAGCCAAAGCAGCGGAGCTCGAGCTTGATCTCGAGCTCGGGTGGCTCTGGAGAGGAACTGGGAGTGCAGGGGGATGATTCAGTGGTGCAGAGAGCGAGTGGTGAGGAGAGGAGAGCTCGGGGAGACCATTAAATAGGCGGGTGGCGGTCCACCGAGGACTCGTGCACCGGTGAGCCTGCTGCGGTTGCTATGGGTCACGGGGGCGCGCGTGGGCGTGTCTGGGGTGCTTGTGGGGTTGGTCTAGGGCGAGGGGAGAGAAGAGAGGGAAAGCAGGGGGCCAGGGCATCGCGTGTGCGAGCGCGCTCACTGGGGCGGTCGGGCGGCCGGTGCGCATGCGAGCTGGGGCGAGAGGAGGGAGAAGGAGGAGGGGGCCGATCAGCTGCCGTGTTGTGGACGTCGAGGCGTCTCGTCGGGCGCGCTGGGGAGGCCCGAGGTGGTCGGGGCGGTTGGAAGGGGGCGGCTACAGTGCGGGAGCGCACTGTAGCGCGCTCCAGAGCGCCCAAATGGCCGGCATGGCCATTTTCTATGCAGTGTGGGCACGGCCAAAGGTGTCTGGTGGTTGTAGGGGGGAGTAAAGAATGGGGGAGGGGCATTGGATGCCCTGGGTGGCCACTGGGTGAGGAGGGAGGTTGAGGGAGAGAGGGAAATGGGTTGTCCAGAGAGAGATAGTGGGGGTTTACCCCTCCAATAATTGATTTGTGGATTTGCCATTGTTACTGGAGCTGCAAGGGGACTAGGAGGGGCTGTGGTAAAACTTTGAGCCCCTAGAGATTAGTGGAAGAGGTCAAAAATGGCATTTTGGAAAGGTGTCAGAAGGTGTTTGATAATGGTTTGGGCCAGCAGATGATTTCCAATTGCCATGAGACTCCACAGGGTGAAATGAAAATATAATTAGGGCCTTCCACCAATTTGGAGCTTATTTGGGCAAAGTTGCCAATGCAACTTTTGTAAACCCTAGAAATTAGCAGAAATGAACTTGTGTAGATCTAGTTGAGCAAATCACTTCCCCTTGATGCACCACTTGGTGTAGTGGCCTCATTTGGTCATGTGAACATGCTCACCAAAAGTTGGGGTCAAGGGGAGAAAGTTGGTAGTACAAACTTGTTCCAATTTGACTCTAGTCAGAGAGGGTTTTGGGGCATTTTGGTGAGCTAAAATGACCTTGATTGATATGAGGCTTTGAAGGTGATCACAATATGCATTTGTGACTTGCTGGATTTTCCTTGGATTTTTATGAAAATATTTCCTGTAGAAATATTTCAAATCCTTGAAATGGGCAGAAATGGTTTTGGGAGGTTTTGTCCAATATTTTGAACATGACCATGTGTTGAAACTCTTATATATGGAAAATATATGTCCACTGAGTTTCCCTGATTTTTGTCAAATATTTTTGAAACAATAAAATAATTTTTTCCTATTAAAGACCATTTCTGGCCTTAAGAAAAAGCTTTTAAATAAAATAGGAAAATAACTTTTAAAATTATATTTTTGTGGTTTATGGGAATCCTATATCTAATAGGTTTCAAATATACTCTTTGAAATATTTTTCATACCCCAAATCAAGTACTTGTAGTGCAAACCTCAATTCAGGGGTTTTTGGGAAACTAATTTTTGAAAATACTATTTGGCCAAATTATTTTTGTAAGAAAATACTATATTGCACTATACACATGGCATGATCATTGGGCAGAAGTTTGGAGCAGGGAGATGAAGTACAGAAGGTGGAGTAGTTGACTTTAAAGAGCACTTGAAAATCACAGAGAGAAAACCAACTCCAAAATAAAAAGCCAAATAATGCAAAAGTTTTTGTTGGTCCAAATTTTCATGCTTTATTAATGCAAATGAAATGTTACAAAATGCAGGGTGTGACAGACCTACCCCCCTTACAAGAATCTCGTCCCTGAGATTCCTAAACTATGCTTTAAAGAGATACGGAAACTCGGATCTAAGGTAGTCTTCACGCTCCCAGGTTGCTTCTGCTTTAGTGTGGTTGCTCCACTGGACCTTGAAGTACTTAATGGTGCGGCTTCGAGTGCGTCGTTCAGCTTCGTCCAAAATGCAGATGGGCCTCTCACGGTAGGTTAGATTAGGCTGAAGGTCAATGGCTTGGTGATCGACGTCCTTATAAAGATCAGGCTTGTCTGGAACTTGGAGACACTTCCGAAGTTGTGACACGTGGAATACGTTGTGCACATCGGATAGTTCAGGTGGTAGTTCCAACTGGTAAGCCACTTCTCCTCGTCGTGCGGTGATCTCGAAGGGGCCGATAAATCTTGGTGCGAGCTTTCCCTTAACGTGGAAACGCTTGGTTCCCTTAAGAGGAGTTACTCGCAGGTATACATGGTCTCCGACTTGGAAGTCTACTTGTCGGCGACGAGTGTCAGCATAGCTCTTCTGTCTCGACTTGGCGGTCTTCAGTTGCTCTCTGACTAGCTGAACTTGCTCTTCTGCTTCACGGAGGATATCGGGCCCAAATACTAGTCCTTCTCCGGTTTCTGACCAATTGAGGGGTGTGCGGCACTTCCGTCCGTATAACACCTCAAATGGTGCCATCTGAAGGCTTGACTGATAACTGTTGTTGTAGGAGAACTCGGCAAAAGGGAGGCAATCTTCCCACCTAGCTCCATATGCTAAGACACAGGCTCGGAGCATGTCTTCGAGTATCTGATTCACTCGTTCTGTCTGACCTCCAGTCTGTGGGTGGAAAGCAGTGCTAAAGGAAAACTTGGTCCCCATGGCCTCTTGGAACTTCTTCCAGAACCTTGAGGTAAACTGGGTTCCTCGATCTGACACAATCTCCTTGGGAACACCATGAAGACTTACGATTCTGTTGATGTATAGAGTCGCTAGCTGGTTGCCATCATAGGTAGTCTTCACAGGAATGAAATGGGCTACTTTAGTCAAATGATGGACTATGACCCAGATGGAGTCATGTCCCTTGTTTGACCTAGGTAGTCCAGTGATGAAATCCATTCCGACTTTATCCCATTTCCACTTGGGAACCTTGAGTGGTTGGAGCAATCCAGCAGGTCGCTGATATTCAGCTTTGACCCTTTGGCATACATCACACTTTGCAACATAGGTGGCAATCTCCCTTTTCATCCCGTGCCACCAAAATCTTTCCTTCAGGTCGTGATACATCTTGGTCCCTCCAGGATGGATGGAATACGGGGTGTCATGAGCTTCTTGCAAGATCAAGTTCTTGAGCTCAACCTTGTTGGGTACGCAAATGCGATTCCCAAACCACACAATCCCTTGCTCATCCTCTGAGAATCCTGGGGCCTTGCCTGCCTTGATCTTCCTCTTGATGCCTTCAATACTTTCGTGTCCCTTCTGAGCTTCCTTAACGTCATCCATCAGGGTAGGCTTGACTTCGAGGTTGGCCAAGAATCCTGGTGCAACCAGTTCCAACCCGAAGCTTTCAAGTTCTTCATACAAGGCGGGTAGCCTTTCCTTAAGCATAGTATTCAAGGAACAAGCCTTCCTGCTTAATGCATCTGCTACCACATTAGCCTTCCCAGGGTGGTATTGAACACTGAGGTCATAATCCTTGATCAACTCTAGCCACCTTCTCTGCCTCATGTTCAATTCCTTCTGAGTGAAAATATACTTCAGACTTTTGTGATCCATGTATATCTCACACCGCTTCCCTAGGAGGTAATGCCGCCATGTCTTCAGGGCATGAACCACTGCTGCTAATTCAAGATCATGAGTAGCATAGTTCTCTTCATGAGGCCGTAGTTGCCTTGAAAGGTAAGCTACGACTCGGCCCTCTTGCATCAGGACACCTCCCAGTCCGGTTCTTGACGCATCACAATATATCACAAATTCCTTGTGTATATCTGGTGTGGCCAGAACTGGGGCGGTGGTCAGTCTCTTCTTCAGCTCCTGGAAGCTTTCTTCGCACTTCGGCGTCCATTCAAACTTCTTGTCCTTCTTCAAGAGCTGGGTCATGGGTCGGGCAATGCTTGAGAATCCTTCAACGAACTTGCGGTAATATCCTGCGAGTCCGAGGAAGCTTCTGACTTCCTTCACATTGCTTGGGGATTGCCATTCAGTCACGGCTTTAATCTTAGCGGGATCGACCAACAATCCTTCTTCGGTTAAAACATGACCCAAGAATCCAACTTCACGCAGCCAAAATTCGCACTTGCTGAACTTGGCATACAGTTGGTGCTCTCGAAGCTTGTCTAGGACCATCCTCAAGTGTTGCTCGTGCTCTTCTTCCGTCTTCAAGAAGACAAGAATGTCATCAATGAAGACAACGACAAACTTGTCCAAATATTCCATGAAGACCTTATTCATGAGATACATGAAGTAAGCTGGGGCATTGGTCAATCCAAAGGACATGACCGTGCACTCATACAGGCCATATCTGGTTACAAATGCCGTCTTCGGAATATCTTGAGGTCTGATTTTCAGCTGGTAGTACCCAGATCTGAGGTTGATCTTGGAGAACACCTTGGCCCCATTGAGTTGATCAAACAGATCTTCAATCTTGGGAAGTGGATACTTGTTCTTGATTGTAACTTCATTGAGGGAGCGGTAGTCAATGCACAAGCGGATGGTATCGTCCTTCTTTGCCACAAACAGAACAGGTGATCCCCAAGGGGAGGCACTAGGGCGGATAAATCCCTTCCTCAACTGCTCTTCTAGTTGCTTCTTCAACTCTGCTAACTCTTCCGATCCCATTCTATAAGGCTTCTTATAGATGGGTCCTGCTCCGGGTATGAGCTCGATGATGAACTCAATGTCTCGGTCAGGAGGCATTCCCGGTAGCTCCTCAGGAAAGACATCGGGGTATTCGCATACTACCGGCACTTGCTCCAATCCAACTTCTGACAGACAGTTGACTTGGGCGCCTTGAGCAGGGTTGGGAGCAAACTTAACTTCGACTCCTTGGTCATTGGTCACAGTGACGGTTCGGTTGGCGCAATCTAACAAGCCTTGGTGCTTGATGAGCCAATCCATTCCTAAGATCACATCCAAGCCTTGCGATCTTAAGATGATAAGGTCTGCTAGGAAGTCTACCCCATTAATGACAATCCCGACTCCTTTACATCCTATCTTGGCTCTCATCTCTGCTCCGGGGGTTTGTACCACCATAGGGTTATTCAGGGGTGTAGGGGTCATGCCACTTTTTAATGCAAACTCTTGGGTGACAAATGAATGCGTGGCTCCAGAATCAAACAAGACAGTTGCAGGTGCTGAGTTAACAAGGAACGTACCCAGCACGACGTCCGGGTCTTCCTGGGCTTCTTCTGCAGTGACATGATTCACACGACCCTTGCCGTTGTTGGGCGGGTTGCGGGGAGCTTGGTTCCTTGGTGGCATTCCACGGCCTTGCCCTGGGTTCTGCGCATTGGGGCGCGGGGCGTCAGGCTTCTTGTTGGGGCAATTCTTGGAGTAGTGTCCTGGCTGACCACATCCGAAGCAAGTGACTTGATTGGGGTTGCTGCTCTTGCCGGCATTGTTATTGGGGTTGTTGGAAGCTGGCCTGGGGTTGGCATACTGCTGAGGCTGATAGTTGGTGCGGGGTGCAAGGGCTCTTGGCTGCTGATAGGTTGGCTTGACCGGGGCTGGCTGCCACGGGCGAGGCTTCTGGTTGCTGGAGCTACCCTTGCTGATCATCTTGCGCTTACGAGTATCGTCCAAAGCACGTCGCTTGTCCTCACGCATGAGTGCCTTGTTCACCAGATCAGGAAAGGTTGGGCAGTTATAGACAACAAGCGAGTACTGCAGAGTCTAGTTAAGGCCTTCCATGAAGCACTCCCTTTTGGCAGCATCAGTGCTGACATCCTTAGGAGCATACCTTAAGAGAACACTGAACTTCTGCATGTACTCCTTGACAGTGCTACTTCCTTGCTTCAGGGCTTGGAACTCACGCTTCTTGATGGCCATGATTCCGGAAGGAATGTGGGCCCTGCGGAATTCTGCCTTGAAGTCATTCCAAGTGATGTTTTGCTCAGCATGCATGGCCTTGAATCCATCCCACCAAGCTCTAGCAGTTCCCCCGAGACAGTGAGCAGCATACGCCACCTTCTCACGGTCCTCAGTGCACCCGACTAGTTCCAGCAGATCCTCAATGGTGCGGACCCAGTCGTCTGCATCCAGGGATTCAGCAGTCTCGATGAAGGTGGGTGGCGCATGCTTCTTGAACTCCGCCAACATGGAACGTCCATTGCCGTTTCCCGCCGGCTGGCGATTGACAGCTTGAGCAATCATCTGGAGGGCTGCAGTGTTGGCTTGGCGTTCCTCTCGGAAGGCTTGGAGAAGCTGAGCCATGTCCATGTTTGGAGGTGGTGGCGGTGGTGGAGCTTGTCCTTGGGTTTGGTCCTGACTGGCTCCTGCTCCGTCTTCTTGCTGCTGGGTAGAGGTACCAGTACGTGTTACAACAGGCATCCTGTTGGAGCGGTCAAGGTCTCATGATTGGGAAAGATGAGGGAGAGCAATATAGATGGGATGCCTAGTAAGGGGGTCGGTATGACACTAATTATTTTCATGCAAGGGCCAAAAGGCCAAACACATTCATTAAAATCCAAATGGGTGATGTAGTCGCTTACAAATTCCCGAAGGAAGGCACGACGTCCATCAAACACATCAAAAGAAAACACAACACTACATGGTTTCATATGAACCATTACAAGGACTCGACTTCGCATAGGGGTACACGACCTATCCTACCATAGGGGTTACTAACGGGCATATCCGGGTTGTGAATGATGCCTAAGTGGTGAAATGCTCGGTCGCGTAGTCTGGCTCTTCTGGGTCGTCCTCCTCGTCATCTGTGGGCTGACTTCCTTCATTGCTCGAAGGGGTGGGGGAGTGGAGGATCTCAACACGGCGTTGCTTTGCCGGTGGTGTGAAGAGCTTGCGGTAATCCCTTGCGCTCATGCGGTGCTGATGTGGTGGTTCCCCATCCTTTGGGGGTCTTCCGCCTCGGTATGCGATTGCGGGCTGTCCAGGGGGAGCACCTTCCTTCTTGATCCTATCCATCTTCCCTTGTGCTTGGAGAAGAAGTGCCTTGGTCTCATGAAGTTCCTTTCGGAGCTCCATTGATTCCGAGGCCAAGTGTTGTGCCAAACTATCGGTACAAAGGCTGAAGTAGGTCTGGAATCAGAGTGGAAGTCCTTCTTCTAATGGTGGAGCTGGTGCACTACTCTCATCCTCATCTTCCTTCCGATAAGGCAAGAAGCGGGTTGCCAACTCGTCTGCCATCTCTGGAAGAAGGTCTCGGAGGCGGGTGAGTGCCTTGAGGGTTGTCGTCTCGACGGCAAGAACCAGTGTTGCCATTTGGGGTCCCTCGAAGACCCAACTTGTTGGAGAGTCATTGGCCCTCACGATCACTTCCACATGATACTCTGTCTCGGTGTCATTGATCCAATGCTCATGGTAGGTGATAATGGGGGCTCGGTAAAACTGGCACTTCTTGAGGCTATCCTCGAGAAGCACGGGAAATCCGGTGGTCAGGAAGTCTTCGGGTACGGCAACCATCTACAAAGGTGGAATGGGAGAGGTCAGTATGGAATTATATCTTGGGTTTGGTAATCTTAGAAAAGAAGAGGAGTATAGAGGGTTTTTCAAAACGGGTTTTATCCTAACTAACGCCCATGCTATCTAAGGCTTCCTACAGTCAGGATGGCTCTGATACCAGCTCTGTGGGGACCCCGACTCATAAGTCGTGATCACCGAATGCACGTGTATAGTGATCCGAGAGATCAATGCTCATTGAACACATAGAAGCTGAATAACAAGAGTCTTACATCCATACATATCGTCTTACACAAATTATGACCATTATGGTCAAGTATTACATAGATAAAGCCACGAGCGCTGAATATCGAATGAACTTAAGCAGCGGAAATCTTTCGTCGATAAGTAGAACCCATGCCATCTGCCTTAACCCTACAGGCATTCTGACTGGGAAACATCCTAGTTCGCATGTTCGTCTCCAAAGAACTCTTCTTCGAACTCCTGTTCTTCCATGCCTGGCCAATAAAATAACCAGTGGCAAGCCAATGAGTACTTTGAATGTACTCGCAAGCAACCCATGATTGGAACAAGGCACAATAATGCAATGATATAGCACTAAGTAGGTAGTTTGCAGAAGGCTAGTTTTGAGTGCAATGGCATGATCTATCAACCTGTAAAGTATGCATCATGAGAGTGCATATATCCGTACGAACAAGTTACAGATATCAACATAAACAGAGTTGGACACCAATCCAACTTGATCATCGTGTCAAGTCATCTGACTTAACCCATTTAGCTTCATCAACACACACACACACGCACACGTGGTTTGTAAAATTCTGGACGTAGTTTAAGCAGCACCGCCCAACTGTTCTTGACCATGGACATGGCTATTCGAATAGTTTTACACTCTGCAGAGGTTGCACACTTTACCCACAAGATTCGGGGAACTTCCGTGTCATCCACGACCCGCGGTACCTCAAGTACCTGGGGTAAGCACCCGATCACTATCTTTCCCTAGACAACACTAACAAGGAGTCCACTCGTCGTTCCATATCCTCATGATGTACATCATATGAGACTCACTCGAGATCGTAACATCCGAGAGGGGACACAACGGTGTATCCGGTGCCCTGTTAAAACAGTCATGGCCGCCCTACCTGGCACGACCCCGTCCCAAGAGAGAGCACCAACTCTCCCCCGTCACTAGTAATGCGGGCTCCAAGCTAGTATCGGCCTAGGTAATCAATAATGCCATTTCCCATACAAGGGTAGAGTGGTTGCGTATGTAAGGTTGGGACAGTCGACAAATCTTAAATCTAATCCGTTTTCGAAAGCAACACACACACTTGCCTCGGTACACCACTTCATCATCAAGTGGTTACCCATCTCATTATCTCCTTTGGGCATAAGTGGCACCCAATGGGGTTTCCAAAAAAGTCTTTTGAAAATACTTTGCCTTGTGTAGCAACTACTTTAGCATCCCATCTACTCCCACCGGCATAACCCTCATAAGAAGGTAGGGTCATGCACAATGCAAGTATCAATGAGGAAGTAACGGTGGCAAACCACCCCATGTGGTCACCACGGTATCATGACTCCGATGCAAGCAATAAAAGTGCTATATGACATGCATAAAAAGGGTTTCATAGACATGGTCAAAGGGCTGCTTGCCTGGCTCAACAAAGTCTTCTGGGTCTTCAAAGTCTTCTGGTCCAACTCCTTCGTCAGCAACGCAATCTATCGTCGCAAAAATAATAACGAGAAAAATAAGTCAATAATACCGTGGTCCCAGCTTATCTTAGGGCTGAAGACACAGCCAGCTCTTGATTAATAGGATTCACTTTCACTCAAGACCATTGACTTGGAACATTTACAGTGTGTTATAAATTATTGCTTATCGCAATTTAGCTTTAGTAGAGTACAATTGCCTAGTTCTAGTATTGTCCGAATTACTATCTATCCAAAAGTGCATCTTTACTAGGCAGTGCGGTTTGTGTCACCATCTTTTTCCTTTACTTGAGGACAAGCAAAGATCTGGGTGTGGGGGAATGATAGCACATTCATTCATATAGTATTTCAAGCCTTTTTGCATAACAAATCAAACCTATGACCACAGTTTTTACTTATAAAGTATTCATTCTTATAGAAATATTCCTATTATGATATTTTTACAACACTTATTCATATCTTGCAGGACTGGTGCATTTAGGCACCCAAACTTCATTGAAAGTGTATACAACCTTCAAGCTAGGGATCATCTTGTGCGAAAAGATAGAACTAGAAGGGGCGAGCTGAAAAGAACCAGGGACTTGCGCACCTAGTCAGACAGAGAAGAAGAGATGTCTGCTCGTGCGCGTGAGAGCTGGTCTGGCGCGACCATCCAAACACATGTCTGATCCCACGTGCGAGGCCACGAGAGAGCAGAGGAGTAGAGGGGGTTGAAGGAAAGAAAACCACCAGGGCCGACTGCCTTTTTCTCTCCTCCTCCTCGCTGCCCTCCAGGGTGCTTACCAACCACCAAATCTACAGCAACGCAGAAAACAAGGATCGAGGGGAACGAGAGGGAGAACTAGATCGAGGGTTTCGGGAGGCTTGCGGCGTGACTGATCCACCGCGAGGCCTCTCCTTCCTGACCTTCAACCTCTGTTTCTTCTCTTCATCACCGATGTTCGTGCTGCTCTGCTCCAACTCCGACGATCGTCGCTGCGGCATCTCCTCGACACCAACAGTGGGACGCCGGACCCTGGCGGTGCTCTACTCTGGGTGGTTGGCTGACCTCCTTCGAAGGCCACCACAATTACTTCTCAAGGCCGGGTCCTCCCCTGCTGATCTTCACCAAGACTTCTTCACCACGCTGCAGTTCTACCCCAAGGATCCTCTACTGCTACTCTTCTTTGCCTGCAACATCTACAGCTTCGAATCGAAGATCATCAAGACCCATAGGCCCTGAACCTCTCTCTTCTCTTGTTCCTGTTCTCTGAATATATGCACTTTTGGGTCTGAAATTTACTCTGTAACATGTGCATCTTTGCTGAACCCTCATGTATCCTTTCTGAATTGTTGTGACCCTTTGCTGGATATTAAGTTAGTAGTCATTCTCCTGTGAGCTGCTGTCACTTTATTTGGTCGCATGAGTTTTGTGTGATGTCTGAACTATCTTCCATGTGCTAGTGTTACTTGTCTGATTGATTACAAGAAAATCACTAAAAACAGACAGTCTTATTTCTGAACCCTTTACCTTTGCTGCATATTATTTTGTTTTACCTTGTTCTAGTGGCTGCTTGTTGTCACTACAATTTGATTCATCTGTTCAGTTGTTCTGAATGTTTCGAATGTGTGCATCGTAGTTCTAGATCCCTGTGGATAACACGACATCCGTAGTTTGGGCGCAAAAACCCTGCTATATTACTTCTGATCAATTACATAATCATTGCCTTGGATATCGTCATAACTTTGCGCTTTTCTATCAATTGCTTGACTGTAATTTGTTCACCCACTGTATTATTTGCCTTCAAGGGAGAAGCCTCTAGTGAAACCTATGGCCCACAGGTCTATTTTCCATCATATTAGTTGCCGATCTACTATTTTTGCAATCTTTTATTTTCAGATCTATAAACCAAAAAAGGCAAAAATATTTAGTTATCTTTTGTTTAATTTTATTTATCTCTCTCATATCTCACCTTTGCAAGTGACCGTCAAGGGATTGACATGCCTTTATCGCGTTGGGTGCAAGTGTTTGATTGTTTGTGCAGGTATTGGTGATTTGCGCGTTCTTCTCCTACTGGATTGATACCTCGGTTCTTAACTGAGGGAAATACTTACCTCTACGGTGCTGCATCACCCTTTCCTCATCAAGGGAAAAACCAAGGCAAGCCCAAGAAGTAGCATCCTCTCTCCTTCAATGCCTTCAGGTATCATCCTTCTCTCTCAGATCCACATTAGTTCATCCAATTTCATAGAGTTCATCGGTGCTCTTTTGAGTTCATCCCGCTTGTGTATAAAACCCGTATTTCAATCTAAAAATGCTATGAGAGTGACACGGTAGCAGTTTGGCTTTCCTCTTGTATCTAGAATAGATCCCTTCCTTTTTCGAATCAATACATAGCTTGCTAGTTCTTCCACTGCTGCGCTCTAGGTTTAGCAATTACTCACCTTTTTGTATTGTTTGTAGATAAGTGAACATAGCTGCAAACTTGTGAAAGCTGTTTGTCCCATACTTAGCAAAATTTCAGCAATCTTGGATCCACAGACAATTGACCCGCCTTTCACCTTTTGGGCGGCTTAACACTGAATTTGTAAACCGCCAAGAGGCCCCAAAAATGCTTCTTTCAATTTACCCGCCAACATGTTGTCAGCTTATACTTTCATAGCTTAACCCGCCATATTCTCATAACCTGATAGTTACTTCACTCCATGGCCAGGGCGGCTTATAATTTCTTAATGGCTCACCACAATTTGTAGTCTTTTAACCATAACTAGCTCATTATTGCTGAAATGTCATGTAATTACTTGGGCAGCTTACCATTACAATTTTAACCTGCCATACCTTTATTCCTTAGTCATAGCTTTTTAACCCGGTCGATCATGACTAAGACTCCCACTTCTTGCGACAGGGTTTCTTCCAAAGTCTCATATCTTATGTTAAACGAGTATGTGGATATGGGGGTCTTGCCAGCTAAAGAGGTTATCCACTGGCAGGTTCCCGATCCTAAAACTACTCCTCAACCTGCAGAGGGTGAAGTTGTCATTTTCTCAGATCACCTCCTTCGTGGATTTTCACCACCCGGGTCAAAATTCTTTCGGGACGACTTGCATTTTTACAACCTTCATCCCTAAGACATTAGACCCAATTCCATCTCCAATCTATGTCACTTTCAAGTATTCTGTGAAGTGCACCTTCAAGTGGAGCCCACTTTTGACCTTTTCAAGGATTTATTTTATATCAACCGCCAAAACAAAAATGACTGAAGGGCCCAGTTTAGAGCTTGGAGGTGTTTCCATCCAAAGGCGAAGAGATGTAACCTTCCCCTCAGCTACACTACCTAGCCACCCCAAGGACTAGAACTATACCTAGTTTTATTGCAGGGACACCTCTCCAGCTGGAGAAAATCCCTTGTTGGGTTATCGCCCCTACCGGCTCAACACCAACAGCGAGCTTCCGGGTCGGCTGACTGCCGCGGAACGCACCCAGTATGCCCGCACATTTTCAAAGATAAGGGCTTTAATAGCCAACGACATAACTGGAGTTGATTTGACCCGTTGCTGGGTCGCATGAAGGATTTTATCACTAAGCCGACGCAACGGCTTAATGTGTCAATACACTGGTGATATGAAGGACTCACAGCGTTACAATCAAACCCGTTTAACTGATAAAGAAATCAATGACACAGTTAAGACACCGCTTGGGGAGTCTCTAGAAAACTACAGTAAAGTGGGATTGAATCCTTTCTAACTCTTAACCCGGCTCCTCCTATAAGTGTTCTGAATAAATCTTCATCTTGTTTATCTATCTCTTGTACTTCATTTCCTTTAAACTATTGCGCATATATGTATATAGGCTGACTCTTCTTTCTGGAAGAAGAAGTTGATTGCCACCCCGCCCACCAAAAAGACAAAAGAAACGAAATCTTGTGGCACGGGTCGCCGTAAAAAACAAACAACACAAGAGCTTCTCGAGCTAGATGAGTCGGGGGTAGAACTTGACTCCCTTGGTCTTCTTTTTATTCAACTTATTGATGTTGATTCCTCTTAGGAAGAAGTGGAAACAAGCCAGGCCAACATAGAAGTGGTAATTCCCATCTCCTCTGACTCAGAACCTTTGCCAAGAAAGAAAACACGGCGGGTTATCCAAAAAATAAGAGTTTCCACCCTCTTGCTCATTTGGACCCCAACTTTCTTTTGAAGAAGCAGCAGCACGAGTCCAGGCATCTGACCCGGAGTGTCAGCACTGAAGATCTCGTGGCCGACTTATCCAACACACCAGCTCCACGAAAACGCCGCAATGAGGTGCCTCATAGCCCGACTATATAACTTCCACAATCTAGTCTCATGCATCAACCTCTTAATCCTTCTGATTCAAACTATCAGGGAATGCCTCCATCATCCAGAGACTCAACTGGAACACAGCTTCCCGCTTTTGTTGTTGTCCACAGGTAAGTGTTTTCATTTGTTGATAAAAACTTATTGCCATATACTCACAAGCTTTTATACTTTTGTCATAGGGCCAAGGCCAAGACTAGCAAGAAGCAGAAAGTGGATGGTTCTTCCAAGGCTCCCAAGCTTCTGAGCTGGAGAAGCAACTACTGGAAACCCTTGAGGGCCCAATCCAAGACCCTGAAGACCCTGCCAGCCAGCAAAATGACCCGCCTCCACAAATGGACGCTGCAACTCTTGAACCCATGGACACCAATGTTAACCTGGCGCCTAGCCATGACCCGCCAAGTCCTAAGCCTACTTCTCCTGCCCAATCAACTGAAGAAATCCCTCCTAAGAACTCTGATGATATTACTATTACTGGGACGGCTTATGTAGCGCCAGGAGCCTCCACTATGCTAGCCAAGCTTAGCACCAAAGATGAATCAGCTTCATTGGAGAAAGGCAAGGACAAATTGGATCCGGAGAGCTACTCCTCATTCAACACAGGTGAGGTATACGCAGGCTATTTAAGCCGCCTTCACACAAGCCAGGACATGGAAGCCTGGTTAGTCCATTTGAGGAAGCAGAAATATGAGGTATGAATATATCAAACTCCTCTTTAGCCTTGCATATATATGTTCATACTATCCCCCAAGTCTTAAGTATAGGAATAATATTGAGTATGCTCGAGACTTGTGAAAAATTCCAAAGTATAGCCCCCAAGGGCCGGCTTATCTTGATAAAACGAGCCGGGTCTTGTAATCACTTCCAAGAACCAAATATGTAGCCCCAAGGGCCGACTTATTTTGATAAGATGAACCGGGTCTTATAATCACTTGTGAGAACCAAATATGCAGCCCCCAAGGCCGGCTTATCTTGAGATGGGTCATAATATAAATTGAAATGACCTACATTAGCCCCCAAGTGCCAAGTATATTGCTTGCAATGTGCTTCGTACTTAAATACCATTGTTGAATATGAACTTAACCATCTTAACATTGCATGTCACCCTTGGCAGGAAGCTTTGAGTGTGAGCGAGTCAAACATCGCCGAGTTGAAGAAAAACCTGGAGACGCAGTAAAGTGAATGCGCCAACGCTGAATTAAGCCTAAAATCATCTTTGCAAATGTTGAGAAGATCAAGGCCAAATTTGATGAAGAAAGAGCCGCCTTGGAAACTGAGAAGGCCAATCTTCTGAAGAGAGCAGAAGATGTTGAAGCTTAGCTTAAACCGGTGACTGAAGAGTTATCCGGCTTAAAACAACATATCTCTGAAATGACAGCCACCATCTTTGGTAAGTTTAACATGCATCGCATCATCTGCTTTAAAGTGCTTTAACCTGCCTGGCGACTCATAATATGTGATTTCTAACCCACCTGTTAACTCATGTGCAAAGTACTGAACAGGTGCAAGAAGTGCAAGCTTTGGTCAAAACATGCTTTTGAAGTTGAAGGAAGTTGGCAATCAGAGTTAGACCTGGAAGAGATGCCTGCCGGGTGTCCGGAGTTCAATGATGATGGGTCTATCTTTGAAGAGGCTGATTTCAATAGATGCGTCCGAGAGACATGGCCCTTGGCGTGTAAACTTGCACAGGAGCTGGATTTGACCAACTATCAGCCGGCTTATGACAGAGACAACACTCGTATTAAGATGCCAATGCATGATATTGTGGACTTGATCCCTCAAAGGCATAAGCATATCTTCGCTCCTGATATTGACCCTTACCTTATTCTTAACACTGAGTTGACCTTTGAAGCATTAAGTGGCATCAACTGGACATCGACTGATCTCCAGATGGTAGACGATGAAGAGCCGGCACGGGATGACCCGGAGACCTCTACCTCAAGGCGCCATGATGACAATAACCCGCCAGGACAGAACCTGGACGGCACTGAGGCCAGCTCAACAGAGTGATGTAACTCCAGAAACACTTGATCAAAAAACTTTTGGGCTCAACTTTAGCTTTGTAATAGGTAGTTGAAAATAGTTATCTGCTCTGCCATCCCTTCGTCCATGTTTTGCCAACTATGCTTCAACAACGTAATCTTTTTAATCTTGCCTTATATATGCACATTTGGCCTTTCAAATTTGCCAAAATTTCTTGAAAGCTTGATATATAATCTGTAAAAGACCCAATAGTGTCTTGTACTGGCGACTTATAGTCACAATCCAGGGCGAGTTAAATAACCCAGCAATCCAGGGCGACTTATAGGCATATCCAGTCTTTAAAAAGATCACTGTGGCGGCTTATAGCCTCGGTAAGCCCAATGTAGAGCAATATAACCCGGATCATATATGACCCGGAAAATTTTCATATGCAAAAACTTCTGCAAAACAGAAACATAGAGTATGTATGACTTAAATATATGTTAAGCTGGCTTCTAGGGCATGACCGAAACATGTTGGTTTTTGAAAAACTCAGTTGTTTGCTTCAATGAAGCTTGGCATGAAAGCCTATCATCTCATAAGCCGGCTCTCACGTGACATAAATCTGTCTTTCAAACTTTAACTAGTTCAGGGTCTTATTGAAAAGATTGACTATTAAGAGTACGAACGGGGCACATAGCGGAGAGACTAAAGCAGACAAGTGAGTTTATCCTAGCTCACTATAAGCCGGCTCTCACGTGACATAAGCCGCCGTTGTAAGCTTGGCGAGTTCAGGGTATTATTTAAAAGATTGACTATCAAGAGTACGGCGGGTCACCTGGTGGAGTAGCAAGTTGCAAACAGGCAGGTTTAACCCAGTTATGGCATGAAAGTCGGTCAAGTGAGTTATAAAAGCTATGCTCATAGAGCAGGAAGCCCCCAAGCGACCTATGGCATGAAAACCGATCAAGAGGGTTATAAAAGCTATGCTCATAGAGTAGGAAGCCCCCAAATGACCTAGAATATGGCATGGAAGCCGATCAAGAGGGTTATAAAAGCTATGCTCATAGAGCGGGAAGCCCCCAAATGACCTAGAATACGGCATGAAAGCCGATCAAGAGGGTTATAAAAGCTATGCTCATAGAGTAGGAAGCCCCCAAATGACCTAAAATATGGCATGAAAGCCGATCAAGAGGGTTATAAAAGCTATGCTCATTGAGCAGGAAGCCCCCCAAATGACCTTATGACTAATCCATAATGACTCTTGCTCAAAAAAATTGAGATGAAACGACAAAGGCCCCGAAACTTGGGGATGCCGGCTTTATTGTACTGATCATAAAAAGGAATGTACATCCATGAAGGTATATACAATGATCAGAGCCAAGGACTCAAGTGTAGTAAGGCCGAACATGAGCAATGTTCCACGGCCTGTTGGTCTCCTTCTCAGATGTGCGGGAATCTTTGTTCTCTTGTATGTCAATGACGCAGTAGGACCCGTTGTTGAAGTTTTTGCATACCACAAAAGGTCCTTCCCAAGGTGGTGAAAGCTTATGCATCCATGTCTAATCTTGAATCAAACGGAGCACTAAGTCTCCCACTTGAAAAGTCCGGCCTCGAACCCTACAATTGTGATAGCAACGTAGGTCTTGCTGATAGATTGTTGAACGAGCCACCGCAAGATCACGCTCTTCATCCAAAGAATCAAGTGTGTTCTGGCGTGTCGTCTCATTATCAGCTTCCACATCAGTCGCCACCCTGGGTGAGTCATGATGGATATCGCTTGGGAGAACTGGCTCTGCGCCATAAACCATGAAGAAAGGCGTATAGCCTGCTGATCTATTAGGGGTGGCTCTGATACTCCAAAGGACTGGAGGGAGCTCTTCAACCCAACAACCCGGCGTTCGCTCCAAAGGAACCATAAGCCGGGGCTTAATGCCTCTCAAAATTTCTTGGTTATCCCGTTCTGCTTGACCATTAGACTATGGATGAGCCACTGAGGAAACATCAAGACATGGTATGCTCTCTTTGACATAACTCTTTCATAGCACCCTTATACAGATTAGTGCCATGCATTATCAGTGATGATACTATGGGGATAACCAAAATGGAAGATCAGCTTTTTAACAAACTGAACTGCAGTCGCCGCATCACAATTGCTAACTGGCTCCGCCTCAACCCACTTGGTAAACTTGTCAACCGCCACCAGAAGGTGGGTCTTCTTATCCCTTAGATCTCTTGAACGATCCAACCATATCAAGTCCCCAGACCACAAACGACCAAGTTATTGGGATCATCCTCAATTCCTGAGCCGGCACATGAGCTTGTATGGAGAATCTCTTACACCCATCACAATTGCTAACAATATCCTCTGCATCAGCATGAGCCGTTAACTAGTAAAACCCATGACGAAAAGCTTTAGCCACCAAGGATTTTGAGTCGGCATGATGACCACAATCGCCTTCATGAATCTCTCATAGAAGTTCATGGCCTTCCTTCGGAGAAACACACTGTTGGAACACGCCTGTCGCACTACATCGGTGTAACATGTCGTTGATAATAGTCATAGACTTAGACCTCCTGGTGATCTGTCACGTCAAAGTTTCATCCTCGGGTAACTCGCCCCGAGTCATATAAGCCAGATAAGACAACGTCCAGTTAGGAATAGCATGAAGATTCACCACCAACTGTGCCTCCGGGTCAGGGACAACAATGTCTTCCTCAGACAGTAACTTGACCAAAGGATTGTGTAACACGTCGAGGAATATATTAGGGGGCACCGACTTACGTTGAGATCCAAGTCGGTATAGTGCATCAGCCGCCTCATTTTTCCATCGATCAAGGTTATCCATCTGATAACCCTTAAAGTGACCAGCAATATTTTCAACCGCCCGGTGATAAGCCGCCATGAGCGGGTCTTTAGAGTCCCACTTGCCGGAGACTTGCTGCACCACAAGATCTGAGTCGCCCAGGCACTTGACCCGGCTTAAAGTCATTGATAGTACAAGGAAACATTAATCTTAAAACATAACTAAAATTTTCACCTCATGGGGACATTAGAATAACTCCATCCCCCGAGCCTTCCAACTGCCTGGATCCATCAAAGTGGATTGTCCAATATGTGTTGTCAGGATTCTCCTCATGTGTCTGCAGCTCTGTCCAATCATTATGAAGTCCACCAAAGCTTGAGACTTGATTTCTATTCTTGGCACATATTTCAAATTATGAGGTCCAAGTTCAATTGCCCACTTAGCAACACGGCTTGTGGCCTCTCTGTTTGGAATAATATCACCTAAAGGAGCAGAGCTGACCACAGTAATAGGATGACTAAGAAACTAATGCTTCAACTTGTGACTTGCCTTGAACACCCCAAACACAAGCTTCTGCCAATGTGGATATCATTCCTTGGACTCAGTTAATACCTCACTGACATAATAAGCTGGTTGCTGAACTGGGTACTCCTTACCCGCCTCCTTGCACTCCACAACAATTGCTATGTTGACTACCTTATTATTAGCCGCCACGTACAGGAGCAAAGGCTCTTTTTCAATGAGAGCGGCAAGGATGAGCGGCTCAGCTAATTTTTTCTTGAGTGCCTCAAATGCCTCATTGGTAGCATCACTGCAGACAAAGTGATCTCTCTTTTCCATCATCTAATATAAAGGAATTACCTTCTCTCCCAGATGACTTATGAACCAACTTAAAGCCACAATGTGACCCGCCAAACACTGGACGTCATTGACACATACCGGCTTAGAAAGCGAAGTGATGGCCTTAATCTTCTCTGGGTTAGCTTCGATTCCCCGTTCTGAAACCAGGAATCCTAGCAATTTACCTGTAGGCACACCAAAGACACACTTGGCCAGGTTAAGCGTCATTTTGTAGACCAGGAGATTATCAAAAGTTTCTTTCAAATCATTGAGGAGAGTCTCCTTCTTCCTAGACTTAACCACAATATCATCCAGATAAGCATGAACGTTGCACCCAATCTGACTGTGAAAACAATTCTGAACAGAATGCTGATAAGTCACCTGAGCACTCTTGATCCCAAAAGGCATAGAAACATAGCAAAAATCTCCAAAAGGTGTGATGAAAGCCTTCTTCTCTTGGCCTTTAAATGCCATCTTGACCTGATGATAACTAGAATAAGCATCTCGGAAGCATAAAATCTCACAACCTGTTGTTGCATTAATGATCTGGTCGATACGGGGGGAGCAAACGGATCAACCGGACAAGCTTTGTTGAGATCTGTGTAATCAACACACATATGCCATGTGTCGTTCTTATTGCGTACAAGCACAGGGTTAGCCAACCACTCCGGGTGAAAAACCTCTACGATAAACCCAGCCGCTAAGAGCCGGGCTACTTCTTCTCCAATAGCCTTACGTCGCTCTTCATTGAAACGACGAAGGAACTGTTTGACTGGCTTAAACTTAGGATCCACATTAAGAGTGTGCTTAGTGAATTCTCTCGGTACACCCGGCATGTCAGAAGGTTTCCATGCAAATATGTCCTGATTCTTAGGGATGAACTCGATGAGCGTGCTTTCCTATTTGGGATCCATGTTAGCCCCCATTGTGAACTACTAAGATGATTCACCAGGAATGAAATCCACTTGCTTGGTATCATTAGCCGACTTAAACTTCAACAGAGGGTCCTACTCAGTAGTTGGCTTTTCCAAAGTGGTCATATCAGTCAGGTCAGCATTATCTTTGTAGAACTTAAGCTCCTCAGTAGCACAAGTTGACTCTGCGTAAGCTGCATCTCCTTCCTCACATTCCAAGGCGACTTTCCGATCACCATGGACCGCAATCGTCCCTTTGCGCCCTGGCATATTGAGCTGTAAATAGACATAACAAGGGCGAGCCATAAACTTAGCATAAGTCGGACGTCCGAATAAAGCATGATGTGGACTCTTGATTTTGACCACTTCAATCCACAATGTCTCTGCTATGTAATCCTAGTCATCACCAAAGGCTACTTCCAGGGCAAGTTTTCCTACAGGATATGCCGACTTACCAGGCACCAGACCATGGAAGACCGTGGAAGATGGATTAAGATCCTTGTTAGTTAAATTCATCCGGTGAAACGTATCATAATACAGAATATTGATGCTACTACAACCATTGTCCATCAGCACTTTGGAGAAATTATAGCCACCTACCCGAGGGGCTACTACTAATGCCAGATGACCCAGATTATCAACCCGGGGCGGATGATCTTCCCAGCTCCATGTGATCGTATGCTCCGACCATCGTAAGTACGGAGGTATTGCCGACTCAACAGTGTTGACCAGTCGCTTATGAACCTTCTGTCACGCTTGCATGAGCTTGTAGTAAAGACGTGATACTAACCCCCGTTAAGTTGTTTTGGATTACTCTGATACCCTGACTAATTACCCTGCCGCTGGTTACTCTGACCAGACTATTGATTGCTACTTCTTGAGCTTGCGTTGGTTTTTCCCTTTAAGAGGAAAGGGTCATGCAACAAAGTAGAGATAAGTATTTCCCTCAGTTTGAGAACCAAGGTATCAATACAGTAGGATACAACACACTAGTCACCTAATACCTGGACAAACAATCAAACAATTTGCACCCAACGTGATAAAGGGGTTGTCAATCCCTTCACAGTTACAGGCAAAAGTGAGATCTGATAGAGTTAGATAAACAGTAAAGTGAATATTTTTGGTATTTTTGGTTTATAGATCGTAAAGTAAAAGATTGCAAAATAGTATATTGGAAACTAATATGATGGAAAATAGACCCGGGGGCATAGGTTTCACTAGAGGCTTCTCTCATGATAGCAACTAATATGGTGGGTGAACAAATTACTGCCGAGCAATTGATAGAAAAGCACAAGGTTATGATGATATCTAAGGCAATGATCATGAATATAGGCATCACGTCTGTGTCAAGTAGACCAAAATGATTCTGCATCTACTACTATTACTCCACACATCGACCGACTCCTTTCTGCATCTAGAGTATTAAGTTCATGAAGAACAGAGTAACGCATTAAGTAAGATGACATGATGTAGAGGAATTAACTCAAGCAATATGATGAAAACCCATCTTTTTATCCTCGATGGAAACAATACAATACATGCCTTGCTGCCCCTACTGTCACTGGGAAAGGACACCACAAGATTGAACCCAATGCTGAGCACTTCTCCCATTGCAAGAAAACCAATCTAGTTGGCCAAACTAAACCGATAGTTCGAAGAGAATTACAAAGATACCAAATCATGCATATAAGAATTCAGAGAAAATTCAAATAATATTCATAGATAAGCTGATCATAAATCCACAATTCATCGGATCTCGGCAAACACACCGCAAAAGAATATTACATCGGATAGATCTCCAATAACATCGAGGAGAACATGGTATTGAGAATCAAAGAGAGAGGAGAAGCCATCTAGCTACTAGCTATGAACCCGTAGGTCTGAGGTAAACTACTCACGGTTCATTGGAAGGGCAATAGAGTTGATGTAGAAGCCCTCCGTGATCGAATACCCCACCGACAGGGCGCCGAAAAAGGTCCCTAGATGGGATCTCATGGGTACAGAAGGTTGCGGCGGTGGAAAAGTGTTTTCATGGCTGCTTCTGGTAGTTTGGGAATATATGTGAATATATAGGCGAAGGAATTAGGTCAGGGGAGTCACGGGGGGCCCACAAGGGTGGGGGGTGCGCCCTACCCCCCTCGGCGCGCCCTCCGTCCTTGTGGCCGCCTCATGGCTCTTCCGACTTGATCTCCAAGTCTACTGGGTGTCTTCTGGTCCAAGAAAAATCATCGCAAAGGTTTCATTCCGTTTGGACTCAATTTGGTATTCCTTTTCTGCGAAACTAAAAAACAAGGAAAAAACAAAAACTGGCACCGGGCTCTAGGTTAATAGGTTAGTCCCAAAACAATACAAAATAGCATATTAATGCATATAAAACATGCAAAACAGATAATATAATAGCATGGAAAAATCAAAAATTACAGATACGTTGGAGATGTATCAAGAATCCCCAAGCTTAATTCCTGCTCGTCCTCGAGTAGGTAAATTATAAAAACAGAATTTTTGATGTGGAATGCTACCTAATGTATTTATCCATGTATTTTTTATTTATTGTGGCATGAATGTTCAGATCCATAAGATTCAAAACAAAAGTTTAATATTGACATAAAAGCAATAATACTTCAAGCATACTGCCAAGGCTATGTCTTCTCAAAATAACATGGTGAAGGAAAGCTTATCCCTACAAAATCATATAGTCTGGCAATGCTCCATCTTCATCACAGAAAATATTCAATTCATGCACAACCCCGATCACAAGCCAAGCAATTGTTTCATACTTTTGGTGTTCTCAAACCTTTTCAATTTTCACGCAATACATGAGCGTGAGCCATGGACATAGCACTACAGGTGGAATAGAATATGGTGGTTGTTGTCGGATGTGGGGTTCTGGCAAACCCTTAAGGTTCGAACACTGGGGTGCGCGCGAAGTCTTTTCCTTCCACCGATCTACGCCCTAGCTCGCTAAGATCTCGCGGACAAACTCGACGAACTCACAACACGGAAAGACACAAGATTTATACTGGTTCGGGCCACCATTGTGGTGTAATACCCTACTCCATGTGGTGGTGGTGGATTGCCTCTTGGGATGATGATGAACAATACGATGGGAATAACAGCCTCCTGAGGTTAAGGTGTTCTTGTGCTTGGTTAACTTGTGTGGGTGAGAGTGATCTAAGATCTCGTCGTCCCCTGCCTAAGGTGGTGGCTTGTTCTACTTATAGAGGCCCCGGTCCTCTTCCCAAATCTTGAGCGGGAAGGGAGCCAACAATGGCAGGCAAATTTGAAGGGGAACAGCTAGTACAAGCTATCCTGACAAAAGCGGTCTTCGCCTGCCAAAGGCTCTAGTGGTGACGCCGTCTTGGGCTCCATGATGACCTCCGTCTTGCCGTCCTTTTGGTCTTGGTCTTGTTGCACCAAAATGGCAACCTTTGCCTGATGCCATGGTACTCCTCGCCTGCGCTGGTTCCCTTAGCACCAAAGAGTAAACAAGGACGCTATGCACGCTAGCGCTCGCCTGGCGCCCGCCTGGTGTTGATTGTCATGGCTCACATCACGAGAGCCTCGTGAGGTTCGCCTCGCCTTGATATCTCTGCTCCTCGTGAGCCTGCCTGACTAGGCCGCTCCAGAGGAGGTCTTGTGTCATTCCCCTCGCGAGGCCTGGCCCCTCGCGAGGGTCTTTGATGCCTTGTTGATGAAGGTGGGCCGTACGGCCTGCTAGCTTAGCCACGCCACGGGCCGCAGGCAGGCAAGCCTAGGGACCCCCGTTCCCAGGACGCCGACAGTAGCCCCCGGGCCCAAGGTGCGCTCGGGCTTGGCTTCGCGGCGAAGCCAAGGGTCAAGTATGGAGCACCACGGGCCCCAAAAGCCTGCAGCCTCGGTTGACGCATGGCGGTTGATTGGACGCGGTAACTCCACTTCCCCGTGCTGCCTTGGCAACTACACGACTTGACGAGTCCCTGCGACATGCAAGGAAAACCATCATTACCTGCGATCGTGGGAGGTGCCGGTTGGCCTTCTCTTGCTATAAATGGGGAGGGGGCGGAGCCCCCGTTGCCCATCTCTTCCTGCCTTGCCCCCGTCTTCTTCCTCGATCCACTGCTCTTTGTGCCACTAATGGCGCCACGAAGGAAGTTATCCGCCGCTGAGAAGGGAAAGGCCCCTCGCGAGGGGCCCGGCTCGCCGGCGCCCAAGCGCGGACGTGGCCATCCGCGCAAGCACGCCACGTCCCTTGGCGCTGCCCATTGCTAGAGCGGCGCCACAGCACGCGGAGGGGGTTGGCCCAGCCATGGTGATCCAGTTGACGAGGGGAGGCGTGCTTTGGTGCCCCCCCCCCCCGTCCGCGTTTCCACATGATGGAGGTGTCGCCGGTGTTTGTCGTCTGGTCGAAGAATCCGGCCGGCAACTGGCTCCAACTTCCGCGCTTCTTCGCCGATGAGCTGCCGGCCTCTGGTCCAGGTGGACTCTGGCTGCAGGCGGATGGTTGCTGCAGCAAGGCCTCTTGGCTTGCGGTCGCGACTTCCACCGCGGGCAGCGTAGCCCTGGCCCGCGGTTGGCAGACGTTCGCCCGCGCACGCGGCTTGGGCTTGCGATGCGCCCTCCACTTCAAGTACGACGGTGAATCAACCCTCTACATGAGGGTGTTTGGGGAAGATGGTCGTCGCGCCGAGTGCTGCCCCGAGGCGAACAATGGTGGGGAGGTGCTTGATCTCGGGGACGGTTGTGACGAGGATGAGGGCGAGCCTGCCCTTGGGGGCAGCTATGTCTTGTCCAGCTACGGCGGCTCTTCCTCCGGTGACAGCTCCAGCAGTAGTGGCCATGAACAGCCACCACACCGCCGCGCCCGCTTTGAAGGCGACAGTGGGTCATCTCGTTGCCGCGCCTCCGTGAAGCGCGAAGAAGGATCCAGCTAGGCTCGGGGTGCCGCTAGGGGTCTGCCTCCGCAGATTGCCGCAATGCTGCTTTTGTTTTACTCTTTTTCCTGCATCAAGAATTTAACCAATTTGAGCCCAGGGGCGTGTATCAAACTATGGTTCCTCAGTTGTGGCACCGTGTGTGTTGTGTCGTCATTTCGTGCAAAGATAACTTAACCTGGTATATCCGGGGCACCCTCTTCCTCACGAGGTGCTCATTTCCTCACGTCCATCTTGCCTTGGTGGCCTGCATTTGCTCGGGAACTGCAAAAGCTCGTTAGGAAGTGCATTTAAAGATTTGCCGTTCTCCCTGGCCCCGACCTGGCGCCTTGTATCGCGGTACCCGAGGGGCACGGACTAGGAGTGGCACGCCAGCTTTTGGGCTCGAACGAGGGTGGCTCACGAGAAGGCGGAGAAGGGAGAAAATGCTCGCGAGGGCACCTGCCCAGCCCCCTCGCGAGGCATGCGAGAGAGAGGACACGAGCTAACCCAAGCCGGAAAAAACCGCAGCGAGAGGCGAGGGAGTTAACTCAGCAAGGAATGCCAAAAGCAAAATTCGATTAAGGAAAAGGAAGCCAAATACGGAAAGCAAATGAAAAGTCGCGTCCGGCACCTAATCTAGTCTTCAAGTCTTCTCACCAGCGCGGAGCTAAGTGCTGCCACTAGGCGTGGGCGGGAGCCCCAGGGCCTGAGATCTTAACCCCTAAGACTCCGGGGCGTGTACAGCCCCAACTCATTATTACGTGAGAGTGTCATGGGCGGCGATTCTTCACAGGCACCGGGCCTTCTTCACAGGCTCTTGGCCTTTCTTCACAGGCTCTGGGCCTTGCTTCACAGGCTCTGGGCCTTGCTTTATGGGTAAAACTTCCGGAGGTGCTGGATGTTCCAGGCGTTTTTGACTGGTACTCCGTCTTGTGTCTCCAGGCGCACTGCGCCAGGCCCGGAGAGGTGGACGACCTTGAATGGGCCCTCCCACATTGGTGAAAGCTTATGAAGCCCTTCCCTGGAGAGGACCCGCCTCAGGACTAGGTCTCCCATCTCGAGTGTCCTGGAGCGGATGTTGCGGCAGTGGTATCGCCGCAGTGCTTGCTGGTACCTCGCCGCCCGCAGCGTAGCTTCGTGGCGACGTTCCTCCACCAACACGAGGTCCATCCCCCGCATGGCGTCCTGCTGCGTTTCATCGAATGCCAGGACCCATGCGGAGCGATGCATGACCTCGTGATGGAAGACCGCTTCGGCTCCGTAGACGAGGAAGAATGGAGTCTCTCTCGTTGGCTTGGTGGCGGTGCTCCGGATGGACCACGGTACGGACTGGAACTCGCCGTGCCAGCCCCTGCCGCAGGCCTCCAGCTTCTTCTTGAAGGTCTTGGTCTTGAGGCCCCTCAGGACCTCCACGTTAGCACGTTCGGCCTGACCATTGCTCCTGGGGTGGGCCACTGAAGCGTAGCAGATCTGCGTTCCAAGGTTAGCACAGTAGGTTTTGAAGAGGTTGCTAGTAAACTGCGAACCGTTATCTATGATGATGCGGTTGGGGACCCCGAAGCGGCTCATGAGGCCCTTGATGAACTTGACAGCAGAGCCGGCTGGGATGGTACGGACGGCTTCCACTTCCGCCCACTTGGTGAACTTATCGATGGCGACGTAGAGGTAACGGTAGCCCCCTGGCGCCCGAGCGAACGGGCCTAGGATATCCAGCCCGCAGACCGCGAACGGCCATGTGAGCGGGATAGTTTGAAGGTGTTGAGCTGGTTGATGGATTTGTTTGGCGTGGAATTGGCAAGCTTCGCAAGACTTCACCAGCTCGGCTGCGTCGTTGAGTGCTGTAGGCCAGTAGAATCCACTACGGAACACCTTGCTGACGAGGGTCTGTGACGACGAGTGGTATCCGCAGTCCCCGCCCTGTATGTCAATCAGCAACTCCCTTCCTTGGTCGCTAGATATGCAGCGCAGTGTGACATCGTTCGGACACTTCCTATATAACTCGCCGTCTTGGATACATTATGACGTGGCTTATCGGGCCACACGCTCCACCTCCTCTTCCTTTTCTGGCAACGTCCCATGCGTCAAGTACTCCTTGAATTCCTTGGTCCAGCATTCCTCCTGGGGCTCGAGCGCCAAGAGCACCCGAGCTCTGGAGGTTGGTCCACAGGTCGGGGCTCCCGCGGCCGAAGGCTGGGGGAGCTCCTCCCAAGGCTGAGTCGTGCTTGAGAGAGGTGGCACAGCTGATGGCTCGAAGAGCCGCTCCTCAAAGACACCTGGCTCCTGAGGTTGCCGCTTGGATGCTCTCCTGGCAATGTCGTCGGCTTCCTTGTTGGTACCTCGGGGCACGTGCTGCAGCTCCAGGCCCGAGAACTGTTTCTCCATCTAGCGCACCTCCGCGAGGTAGGCCTCCATATGCTCGTCCTTCGGCTCATACACCTTGTTGGAGAAGTTGACGAGGAGTTGTGAGTCGCCTCTGACGGTGAGGCGCTTCACCCCTAGGGCCGCTGCAACCTTCAGGTCAGCTATGAGGCCTTCGTATTCTGCGATGTTGTTGGAGACCTTCTCGCCGTGCTGAAAGCAGAGTTGCACGGCGTAGTAGAGCTTGTCCTGGGTGGGCGAGATGAGCACTGCTCCAGCCCCCGCGCCCTGGTGTGCGAAGGCGCCATCGAAATACATGATCCAACCATCCGGAGCCTCACTTCCTGGGGAGGTCGACCGGTCTTCTCCTTCCTCAAGTGTCGGGGCATCCGTCCATTCGGCCACAAAGTCAGCAAGTGCGGCCCCCTTGATGACCCTGGCAGTGCTGAACTCCAACTGGAACGCTTGCAACTCGATGTTCCACTCTACAACCCTTTCGGCTGAGTTAGGGCTCCTAAGTATTCTTTCCAGTGGGTAGGCTGAGACGACCTTGATGGTGTGGCCCTGGAAGTAGTGTCACAGCTTGCGCGAGGCCACCAGGAGGGCGAGCAGGAGTTTCTGGGGCATGGGGTAGTGCGCTCTTGCGTCCTGTAGTACGGTGCTAACAAAGTACACCAGGTGTTCGACGAGGGCTGGCACGCTGTCGAGGCTCGGTCCTGCGGAGATCGGGGCGTATCCTGAGGTGGAAGGGTCCCTGAGACCCGACTATCCTCAGGAGCTTCTGTGACGTCACCCTGCCGAGCTTGGCCTTCCACCGCTGATGCCTTTGATGCGCCTTCCTGACCCCGTGCTGCTTCAGCCTTGGCCTGGCAGGGCGTGCCATTGGCTTGGTGCTCCTCCCGAACCACCACCAACGCCACGTTGGCGGAGTACGGGGTGGCAGCAAGGTAGAGTACCAGAGGCTCGAGAGGCTGTGGTGCCACCATCACTAGGGGGGCTAGTAAGGTATTTCTTGAGGTCTTGGAAGGCCCGGTCGGCCTCCGGGTTCCACTCGAACGGGCCCTTCCTCTTCATGAGCTTGAAGAATGGTAAGGCATGCTCTCCCAGTTTGGAGATGAAACGCCCTAACGTGGTCACCCACCCTGCCAGCTTCTGCATCTCTTTGAGGGTCTGTGGCGGGCTCATGTCCTCGATAGCCTTGACCTTCTCCGGTTCGCCTCGATCCCCCTATGAGATACGAGGAATCCCAGCAGCTTGCCGGAGGGGACACGAACACACACTTCTCCGGGTTGAGCCTTAATTTCACTTGGCGCAGGCTCTCGAAGGTCTCCTCTAAGTCTTGAATCAATGTCCTTGCCTCGCGAGACTTGACCACTATGTCATCGATGTAACACTCTGCGTTCCTCCCGAGCTGTCGCCCCAGAGCGATGTGCATCAATCACTAAAAGGTCGTGCCCGCGTTGCACAGCCCGAAGGGCATGCATGTGTAGCAGTACACCCCACATGGTGTCAGGAAGTCCGTCTTCTCCACATCTTCCACCGCCATCTTGATTTGATGATACCCTGAGAACGCATCCAGGAAGCACAGCAGGTCACACTCGGCGGTGGAGTCAACGATCTGGTCGATGCGCGGGAGTGGGAACGGGTCTTGAGGGCACGCTTTGTTAAGATTAGTGAAGTCGACGCACATCCGTTCCTTCCCGCCTTTTTTCGGCACCACGACAGGGTTCGCCAACCATTCAGGGTATCGGACCTCTTGGATGGCACCTGCCGCTTCCAGCTTGCGTGTCTCTTGGATGATGAAGGGCTGCTTCTCAGTGGACTATCGCCTTGCTCGCTGCTTCACGAGGCGGATGTTGGGGCATATCCTTAGATGATGCTGGATCACCTCCCTCGGGACCCCTACCAGCTGATTGGGCTCCCACGCGAATATCTCCTTGTTCGCAGGCAAGAACCTCACCAGGGCTTCTTCTTGTTCTGGGTCAAGGCCGGCTCCTATGGTAAAGGTGGCTCCTGAAGACCCGTCCTCACTGATCGACACATGCTTGGTTTCTTCCATGTCCTAGGTGAACAGCTGCTTCTTCTTGGTGGGCGCGGCCTCCCCGGCCATGGGGGCGCCGGAGTTGGCGGGTTGTGCTGCTACCGCGGTCTTAGAGGCGAGCCTGAGTGCCATTACGGCCTCCTTAGTATCCCCCTTGATGATGAGGATGCCCCTGCTCCCTGGCATCTTCATGAGGTTGTAAGCCGGGTGAGTCGCCGCCATGAACTGAGCAAGAGCCGGGTACCCAAGGATGGCGTTGTACGGGAGACCGATGCGAGCGATGTCGAAGTCCACCAGCTCGGCGCGGTAGTTGTCGCGTGTGCCGTAGGTGACAGGGAGGCGGATCTGTCCCAGGGAGTGGGCAGCTCCACCACCCACTCCCGAGAAGGGCTTACTGAGGCCGAGCCGCTCGAGTGGCACGTGGAGAAGGCTGAAGGCTTCCACGGAGAGCAAGTTGAGGCCAGCACCACCGTCGATGAGGGTCTTGGTGATGGACATGTTGCAGATGGTGGGGGTGCAGAGCATCGGGAGCATTCCGGAGCCGACGGTGGAGTCGGGTGGTCTTCTGAGCCGAAGGTAAGGTCGGCCTCTGGCACAGCCCAGCCCGGCGGAGCCCCTGGGCGCCTGGGGGTGGCCCTGATCTGACGGAGGAACGGCTTGGCGTGGTGGTCTGATGGCGGTGCTTGAGAGCCGCCCAGCAGGGCCGCGACTGCGTGGTGCACCGGCACCGCGTAGCAAGCAGTGAAGAGGTCGTGGAGCTCCTCCCAAGATGCCACCGTGGGTCCGGGAAGGTTGAGCAGCCAGGCACGTGGCTCGCCGGCGAGGGCCACGGGAAGCCAGTTGGCCATGACCTTGTCGTCACCCCTGGCTTTGAGGACGGCCTCTTCATACGCCGGCAGGAAAGTTGACGGGTCCGCCGCGCCGTCATAGCGCGGCGGCATCTCCGGCCAGAACTTGGGCAGCCACTGCACCTGCTGCAGGGCGGGGGCCAGGGCTCGGAGCCCCCTGACCCCGTTGTCAACACTGACCGTCGGAGTTGGCGGCAGGGCGCCTGCCATGTGGGTTAAGCGCGGTGGCGACGGAGCGCAGATCGACAGAGGGGAAGCTACAGCGCACCCCTACCTGGTGCACCAAATGTCAAATGTGGGGTTCCGGCAAACCCTTAAGGTTCAAACACTGGGGTGCGTGCGAAGTCTTTTCCTTCCACCGATCCACGCCCTAGCTAGCTAAGATCTCGCGGACGAACTCGATGAACTCACACCACGCGCGGACACAAGATTTATACTGGTTCGGGCCACCATTGTGGTGTAATACCCTACTCCAGTGTGGTGGTGGTGGATTGCCTCTTGGGCTGATGATGAACAATACAATGGGAAGAACAGCCTCCTCAGGTTGAGGTGTTCTTGTGCTTGGCTAACTTGTGTGGGTGAGAGTGATCTAAGATCTCATCGTCCCCTGCCTATGGTGGTGTCTAGTTCTACTTATAGAGGCCTTGGTCCTCTTCCCAAATCTTGAGCGGGAAGGGATCCAACAATGGCGGGCAAATTTTAAGGGGGACAACTAGTACAAGCTATCCTGACAAAAGTGGTCTTCGCCTGCCAAAGGCTCTGGTGGTGATGTCGTCTTGGGCTCCATGATGACCTCCATCTTGATGTCCTTCTGGTCTTGGTCTTGTTGCAACAAAATGGAAACCTTTGCCTGATGCCTCGGTATTGTTTACCTGCGCTGGTTCCCTTAGCACCAAAGAGGAAACAAGGATGATGTGTGCGCTGGCGCCCGCCTGGCGCCTGCTTGGTGTTGATCATCATGGCTCACGTCACGAGAGCCTCGTGAGGTTCTCCTCGCCTTGATATCTCCTCTCCTCGTGAGCCTGCCTGACTAGGCCACTCCAGAGGAGGTCTTGGGTCGTTCCCCTCGCGAGGCTTGGCCCCTCGCGAGGGTCTTGGATGCCTTGTTGATGAAGGTGGTCAGTACGGCCTGCTAGCTTAGCCACGCCGCGGGCCGCAGGCAGGCAAGCCTGGGGACCCCCGTTTCCATGACGCCGACAGTTGTGGAGAAGACAAAAAGATGTAGATAGTCTCACATCAACTAGGTGTATCAATGGGCTATGGAGATGACCATCAATAGATATCAATGTGAGTGAGTAGGGATTGCCATGCAACGGATGAACTAGAGCTATACGTGTATGAAAGCTCAGAAAGAAAACTAAGTGGGTGTGCATCCAACTTGCTTGCTCATGAAGACCTAGGGCATTTGAGGAAGCTCATCATTGGAATATACAAGACAAGTTCTGTAATGAAAAATTCCCACTAGCAAATGAAAGTGACAACATAGGGGACTCTCTATCATGAAGACCATGGTTCTACTTTGAAGCACAAGTGTGGAAAAAGGATAGTAATATTGCCCCTTCTCTCCTTTTCTCTCTCTTTTTTGTTAGGCTTCTTTTGGACTCTTTTTTTTGTTGGCTTCTTTGGCCACTTTTATTTTTTTACTCTTGTAGGACAATGCTCTAATAATGAAGATCATCACACTTTTATTTACTTACAACTCGATACTAGAAAAGAATATGACTCTATATGAATGCCTCCGGCGGTCTACAGGGATGTGCAATGACTCAAGAGTGACATGTATAAAAAATGATGAAGGGTTGCTTTGCCACAAATACGATGTCAAATACATGATCATGCAAAGCAATATGACAATGATGGAACGTGTCATAATAAACGGAACGGTGGAAAGTTGCATGGCAATATATCTCGGAATGGCTATGGAAATGCCATAATAGGTAGGTATGGTGGATGTTTTGAGGAAGGTATATGGTGGGTTTAAGGTACCGGCTAAATTTGTGCGGTACTTGAGAGGCTAGCAATGGTGGAAGGGTGAGAGTGCATATCATCCATGGACTCAACGTTAGTCATAATGAACTCACATACTTATTGCAAAAATCTATTAGTCATAGAAAAAAAAGTACTACATGCATGCTCCTAGGGGGTAGATTGGTAGGAAAAGACCATTGCTCGTCCCCGACCACCACTCATAAGGAAGACAATCAAAAAATAGATTACTCAAATTCACAAACCTTAACACAAGTATTTCTCAAATTCACAATTACTCACTAGCATGACACTAATATCACCATCTTTATATCTCAAAACAACCATAAGGAATCAAACTTCTCATAGTATTCAATGCACTTTATATGAAAGTTTTTATTATATCCCTCTTGGATGCCTATCATATTAGGACTGAATTTATAACCAAAGCAAATTACCATGTTGTTTGTAAACTCTCAAAATAATATACGTGAAGCATGAGAGTTCAATAATCTCTACAAAATAAAGCCACCGTCGTCCTCTTAAAAGATATAAGTAAAGCACTAGAGCAAAATTGCCTAGCTCAAAAGATATAAGTGAAGCACATAGAGTATTCTAATAAATTACGATTCATGTGTGTACCTCTCAAAAGGTGTGTACAACAAGGATGATTGTGGCAAACTAAAAAGCAAAGACTCATATCATACAAGATGCTCCAAGCAAAACACATATCATGTGGTGAATAAAAAATATAGCCTCAAGTAAATTTACCGATAGACGAAGATGAAAGAGGGGATGCCTTCCAGGGCATCCCCAAGCTTAGGCTCTTGGTTGTCCTTGAATATTACCTTGGGGTGCCTTGGGAATCCTCAAGCTTTCTCCTTATTCCATAGTCCATCAAATCCTTACCCAAAACTTGAAAACTTCACAACACAAAACTCAACAGAAAATCTCATAAGCCCCGTTAGCATAAGAAAATAAATCACCACTTTTGGTACTGTTCTGAACTCATTATTTATTTATATTGGTGTAATATCTACGGTATTCCAACTTTTCCATGATTCATACCCCCCGATACTACCCATAGATTCATCAAAATAAGCAAACAACAGAAAGAAAACAGAATTTGTCAAAAATAGAATAGTGTGTAGTAATATGTAACTCTCGAATACTTCTATAACTACAAAAATTCTGAAAACTTAGGACAACCTAAGATTTTTTTATTAATCTTATGCAAAAGGAATCAGTATTTTATCGTGCTTCTGCTAAAAATGAGAATTATTTTCCTGAGCGCAAAAGTTTCTATTTTTTAGCGAGATCAAATCAACTATCACCGTAAGCCATCCTAAAGGTCTTACTTGTCACAAACACTAATTAAAACACAAAACCACATCTAACCAGAGGCTAGATGAATTATTTATTGCAAAACAGGAGCTAATAAGCAAGTACAAAAATAAAATTGGGTTGCCTCCCAACAAGCACTATTATTTAACGCCCCTAGCTAGGAATAAAAACAAGAATGGATCTAGGTATAATCATAGTAATATAAGGCAAATATCTAAAGCTCATCTCATACTCCCTTCGTTCAGCAGCAAGTTTTAATTGTGGTAAGCAAAAGTAATCAAAAGGGCTAAATTTAATGGGATAAGGATCCCCAAGATCAAGCTCGGGAGGAATTGGTTCCTCCTTTGTTCCATCATATTGTATGACCAACTCATCATTGTAAGTGTTCTTTTGGCAAAAATTCATGAGCTTGTGTCCAAGAGAGAAACCCAATCCATTGTTTTGTGTAGAAAAATTATCATTAAGTGTAGAAATCTTATCAACTAAAACATCGGTAGGGACCCGCTTTCTTAAATTTTCAGTGTAAGCAACATGATCTAGAGATCGTAAACGCATTATGTCCTCTTGGTTAAAGAGACTCCCCTCTATGGGAGGAAGACCACCATCTACCTTATAATGCGCGAAAATTTCACTAGCTTCTTTCATAATAAATCTAAACTCATGGGCTAGAAATATAGTGGCGGCGCGCTTAACAGAAGAATGCTCAATATTAGAAAACTCTAGAAAAATCCTTTGGATGGATGGATGTATATGAAAAAATTGTATTTCAAGTTCAACCACGAGCAAAGATATAGCATCCACAAGACTACAAGTTTTATGGAGAATAGATCCACCTACAGAGGGAAGCGCACCGGCACAAGTAAAGAAATCTTGAATAACCCCTTTTCCAATAATATTGCCGCTACCTATGCGAAGTTTTTAGTGTGTAAAATAGTAGATTCTTCATGAGGATTAGTATTAGCAAAAGCATCAAAGTTTCCCCCATCATTACTACTATCTTTTTTAGCGATAACATCCCCAATTTCAGAGATTATGGCAACAACCCAATCTAGCAAACAAGCAAGTCAAAAGCGAACGGAGAAGATGAACGGAAGAGGGGCAAAGAAAAGGCAAATCTTTTTGAAAATCATTTTAGAAGTGGGGGAGAGGGAAACGAGAGGTGAATGGCGAATAATGTAATGCAAGAGATGAGAGTTTCTGATGGGTACTTGGTATGTCTTGACTTGGCGTAGATCTCCCCGGCAACGGTGCCAAAAACATTCCTGCTACTTCTTGAGTTTGCATTGGTTTTTCCCTTGAAGAGGAAAGGGTGATGCAGCAAAGTAGAGATAAGTATTTCCCTCAGTTTGAGAACCAAGGTATCAATCTAGTAGGATACAACACACAAATCACCTAATACCTAGACAAACAATCAAACAGTTTGCACCCAACGCGATAAAGGGGTTGTCAATCCCTTCATGTTTACTTGCAAAAGTGAGATCTGATAGAGTTAAATAAACAGTAAAGTGCATATTTTTGGTATTTTTGGTTTATAGATCGGAAAGTAAAAGATTGCAAAATAGTATATTGGAAACTAATATGATGGAAAATAGAAACTTATATGATGGAAAATAGACTTGGGGGCCATATGTTTCACTAGAGGCTTCTCTCATGATAGCAACTAATACGGTGGGTGAACAAATTACTGCCGAGCAATTGATAGAAAAGCGCAAAGTTATGATGATATCTAAGGCAATGATCATGAATATAGGCATCACGTCTGTGTCAAGTAGACCAAAACGATTTTGCATCTACTACTATTACTCCACACATCGACCGACTCCTGCCTGCATCTAGAGTACTAAGTTCTTGAAGAACAGAGTAATGCATTAAGTAAGATGACATGACGTAGAGGAATTAACTCAAGCAATATGATGACAACCCCATCTTTTTATCCTCGATGGAAACAATACAATACACGCCTTGCTGCCCCTACCGTCATTGGGAAAGGACACCGCAAGATTGAACCCAAAGCTAAGCACTTCTCCCATTGCAAGAAAACCAATCTAGTTGGCCAAACTAAACTGATAGCTCGAAGAGAATTACAAAGATACCAAATCATGTATATAAGAATTCAGAGAAGATTCAAATAATATTCATAGATAAGTTGATCATAAATCCAAAATTCATCGGATCTCGGCAAACACACCGCAAAAGAATATTACATCGGATAGATGTCCAATAACATCGAGGAGAACATGGTATTGAGAATCAAAGAGAGAGAGAAGAAGCCATCTAGCTACTAGCTATGGACCTGTAGCTCTGAGGTAAACTACTAAAGCTTCATCAGAAGGGCAATAGAGTTGATGTAGAAGCCCTCCGTGATTGAATCCCCCTCTGACAGGGTGCCGCATAAGGTCCCTAGATGGGATCTCACGAGTACATAAGGTTGCGGCGGTGAAAAACTGTTTCCGTGGCTGCTTCTGGTGGTTTGGGAATATATGTGAATATATAGGCGAAGGAATTAGGTTAGGGGAGTCACGGGGGGCCCACAAGGTTGGGGGCGCACCCTACCCCCTGGGCGCGCCCTCCGTCCTTGTGGCCGCCTCGTGGCTCTTCTGACTTGATCTCCAAGTCTCCTGGGTGTCTTCTGGTCCGAGAAAAATCATCGCAAAGGTTTCATTCCGTTTGGACTCCATTTGGTATTCCTTTTCTGCGAAACTCAAAAACAAGGAAAGAACATAAACTGGCAATGGGCTCTAGGTTAATAGGTTAGTCCCAAAAATAATACTCCCTCCATTCCAAATTACTCGTCGTGGTTTTAGTTCAAATTTGAACTAAAACCACGAGAAGTAATTTGGAACTAAGGGAGTATAAAATAGCATATTAATGCATATAAAACATCCAAAACAGATAATATAATATCCTGGAACAATAAAAACTTATAGATACGTTGGAGACGTATCATTAATTATGACCACCATGGTTACCTTGATGTTGATAGCCCGAATTTGAGTCGCCCCCACCAAAGCCGGACCCCTGATAGCCGGATCCTGACCCGTCGGGCGGCCCATTATTATTGCCATGATTCTGACCGAGGCTTTAATTCCTGAACTCTCGCATAACCCAACAATCCTTCCAGGCATGAGTGGATGGATTGTTGGGAAGACTATGTTTCGGGCACGGGTCATTAAGCGCCGCCTTAAGATTAAAGGCTTTGCACAACCTAAGGGCGGCTTACCATTACTATTGCGGCACTAGTTCTTGTACCTAGTGTTGGTGTTAGCTACTAGATCTTACCCGCCGTTGGGGTGTCTACGCTTACCACCGTTGCCCTGGCTGTTGCCATTATGCCCTGCCATATTCTGCTGCTGACCCTTACCATTACCATTCTTCTTGCCCTTGTTGGATTTCTCATCATCAGATCCAGGGTCTTTGGTGTTATCAGATCTAGGGTCTTTGGTGTTATCCAGTTTGCCCATGTCAATGCAATAATGCTTAAGCTGCCCGAGCTTCTTCTTAAGGGGGAGAAAGTGACAGTTCTTTTCCAAGACCATAACCGCCTGATGATACGACAATTTTTCATCATGTTTTCCTACTACTATTTATAATGTTTTTATGCATAATATTACTTTTGGGAGTAATTCTAGTGCCTTCTCTCTCATAATATGTAAGGTTTACACAAAGAGGGAGAATACCGGTAGCTAGAATTCTGGACGTGGAAAAGCTACGTTAGAGTTACCTATTCTGCACATCTCCAAATGAGCTGAAAATTTACGGAGAATTGTTTTGGAATATATGAAGAATATTGGAGCAAATAACTACGAGAGGGGTGATAAGTATCCAACGTATCTATAATTTTTGATTGTTCCATGCTATTATATTATCTGCTTTTGGAAGTTAATGGGCTTATTCATACACTTATATATTATTTTTGGGACTAACCTACTAACCCAAGGCCTAGTGCAAATTGCTATTTTTTTTCCTATTTCAGTGTTTCGCAGAAAAGGAATATCAAACGGAATCCAAATGGAATGAAACCTTCAGGAGAGTTATTTTTGGAACAAACGTGATCCAGAGGACTTGGAGTGGACGTCAAGAAATCAACAAGGACGCCATGAGGTAGGGAGGCGCGCCTGCCCCCCTGGGCGAGCCCCCACCCTCGTGGGCCCCTCGTGGCTCCACCAACCTACTTCTTCCTCCTATATATGTTCATATACCCCGAAAACATCCAGGAGCACCACGAAACCCTATTTCCGCCGCTGCAACCTTCTGTACCCAAGAGATCCCATCTTGGGGCCTTTTACGGAGCTCTGCTAGAGGGGGAATCGATCACGGAGGGCTTCTACATCAACACCATAGCCTCTCCGATGATGTGTGAGTAGTTTACCACAGACCTTCGGGTCCATAGTTATTAGCTAGATGGCTTCTTCTCTCTCTCTTTGGATCTCAATACAAAGTTCTCCTTGATCTTCTTGGAGATCTATTCGATGTAACTCTTTTTGCGGTGTGTTTGTCGAGATCCGATGAATTGTGGGTTTATGATCAAGTTTATCTATGAACAATATTTTATTCTTCTCTGAAATATTTTAAGTATGATTGGTTATCTATGCAAGTCTCTTCGAATTATCAGTTTGGTTTGGCCTACTAGATTGATCTTTCTTGAAATGGGAGAAGTGCTTAGCTTTGGGTTCAATCTTGCGGTGTCCTTTCCCAGTGACAGCATGGGCAGCAAGGCACGTATTGTATTGTTGCCATCGAGGATAAAAGGATGGGGTTTATATCATATTGCTTGAGTTTATCCCTCTACATCATGTCATCTTGCCTAATGTGTTACTATGTTCTTATGAACTTAATACTCTAGATGCATGCTGGATAGCAATCGATGTGTGGAGTAATAGTAGTAGATGCAGAATCGTTTCGGTCTACTTGTTGTGGACGTGATGCCTATATACATGATCATGCCTAGATATTCTCATAATTATGCACTTTTCTATCAATTGCTCGACATTAATTCGTTCACCTGCCGTAATACTTATGCTATCTTGAGAGAAGCCACTAGTGAAACCTATGGCCCCCGGGTCTATCTTTTATCATATAAGTTTCCAATCTATTTTATTTTGCAATCTTTACTTTCAATCTATATCATAAAAATACCAAAAATATTTATTTATCTTATTATCTCTATCAGATCTCACTCTCGTAAGTGACCGTGAAGGGATTGACAACCCCTTTACCGCGTTGGTTGCGAGGTTCTTATTTGTTTGTGCAGGTACGAGGGACTTGCGTGTAGTCTCCTACTAGATTGATACCTTGGTTCTCAAAAACTGAGGAAAATACTTACGCTACTTTGCTGCATCACCCTTTCCTCTTCAAGGGAAAACCAACGCAGTGCTCAAGAGGTAGCAAGAAGGATTTCTGGCGCCGTTGCCGAGGAGATCTACACACAAGTCAAGACATACCAAGTACCCATCACAAACTCTTATCCCTCGCATTCAATTATTTGCCATTTGCCTCTCGTTTTCCTCTGCCCCACTTCTAAAATGATTTTCGAAAACCTTTGCCTTTTCTTCGCCTTCTTCCTATATGTATCTTTGTTTGTGTTTCCATGTGCCTTCCATTTGCTTGCATCTTTGCTTGCTAAAAATCTATTGATATGGATCCACTTAAAGTGTTCTACTTGGATCATCTTCGATCCTTATGCGCTCATGCTTAAACCCCAAATAGCCTAGTTCATGGGAAATCTTTAGATGAGAATGCTCATTTTGTGCGTCACCGTTTGTCTGAAAAAGGGAGACTCTTATGGGATCAAATAAACAGTTTGCTGTGTTATGTTTGGAATCTTTGTGAAATTTGCGATTTTACTTGTTGCTCTAAGAACCCTAGAAAACACCTCCCCTACCTATGTGAGTTTAATGAGAATGAAATATTATCCTCTTATGCAAAGGGTGTTTATAGTTACTACGATATCGAACAAATTGAAGAATTTTTTGCTTTTAAGGGTGCTTATGAAGTTGCTTCTTTGATTGAAAAGTATGATATTACTCTCTATGAATCTGGAAATTGACATACTTAAATATTGCTATGAAAACTATGCTCATAATGTGTATGCCAAAGAATTTATTGAAAGAATGACTGTTGAAAATAATGATATGCATGAATCTATAGATAATTATGATTCTGATGATTTGATTGGAATATCCCTTGATGAACATGATGCTTGCTATTCTTGTGGCCATGATGCCAATATTTATGAAGATGAATTTGCTATAGTTCCTTATGTTAAACATGAGATCGTTGCTATTGCACCCATACTTGATAGTTCCTTCAATGAAAAGCGTGATTGCAATGATGTTATTATAAATTCTCTTAATGTCAATCGTGTTAATGATATGCAAAACCTCAAGCTTGGGGATGCTAGTTTTGCTATGACTACTATTTGTTGCAATGATCATGATTGGTGTGATTCTTCGTATGATCTTGAAAATTTATTTAAGCCTCATGATGAATATGAGATTGATAATAATGTTTGCAATAATATTGAAAGTGGGTTTGGACGAGTGTCAACTTTAGATCCCACGTATTTGGAGAATGTTCAATCTTATGAAGTTTTTGATAAAAGTGGGTTTGGAAAGGTCATGACTTTAGTTAATGGTAATCCCACTATTTTGGAAGAGTGTCAACTTTGCATACATGTGGATCGTGTTAAGAATATGTTTTGTGATAGCTATATTGTTGAATTTGCTTATGATCCTACATGTAATTATTATGAGAGAGAAAATATGGTTGTGGAAATTTTTATGTTACTAAATTACCTCTCGTTATGTTGAGATTGATATTGTTTCTTTCTGCTTCCTTGCATATGCTAGCTTTTGCTTGCCTTGATAATTTGTTTGCCTATAAGATGCCTATGCACAGGAAGTATGTTAGACTTAGATGTGTTTGTCACGTTTTTTTTATGCTCTCCTTGTGCTTCAATTCTTGTCTTTCATGCGAGCATCGTTGAAATCTTATGCCTAGCTAAAAGGCTTTAAAGAAAAGCACTTATTGGGAGACAACCCAATATTTTTCCTTACTGTTATTCAATGAATACTTCATCTAGCCTCTATTTAGATGTGTTTTTATGCTTTTAATTAGTGTTTGTGCCAAGTAGAACCTTTGGGAAGACTTGGGGAAAGTCTTTGCGATCTTGTTGTAAAAAACAGAAACTTTAGCACTCACGAGATTACTGGAGAGTGTGATTAGGTTGATTCTTTTTGCAGATGATTAATAGATAAATTCCTCCCGTCCACCAATTTATTTTACAATTTTTGGGTTTACAGAAGTATTCGAAATCTACAGATTACTATAGACTGTTCTGTTTTTGACAGACTCTGTTTTTCGTGTGTTGTTTGCTTATTTTGATGAATCTATGCCTAGTATCGGAGGGTATGAACCATAGAGAAGTTGGAATACATTGGGTTAACACCATTATAAATAAAGAATGAGTTCATTACAGTACCTTAAGTGGTGGTTTGTTTTCTTATACTAATGGAGCTCATGAGATTTTCTGTTGAGTTTTGTGTTGTGAAGTTTTCAAGTTTTGGGTAAAGATTTGATGGATTATGGAATAAGGAGTGGCAAGAGCCTAAGCTTGGGGATGCCCAAGGCACCCCAAGGTAAAATTCAAGGACAACCAAAATCCTAAGCTTGGGGATGCCCCGGAAGGCATCCCCTCTTTCGTCTTCTTCTATCGGTAACTTTACTTGAGGCTATATATTTATTCACCACATGATATGTGTTTTGCTTGGAACGTCTTGTATGATTTGGGTCTTTGCTTTTTAGTTTACCACAATTATCCTTGATGTACACACCTTTTGGGAGAGACACACATGAATTGGAATTTATTAGAATACTCTATGTGCTTCACTTATATCTTTTGAGCTAGATAATTTTGCTCTAGTGCTCCACTTATATCTTTTTAGAGCATGGTGGTGGTTTTATTTTATAGAAATTATTTATCTCTCATGGTTCACTTATATTATTTTGAGAGTCTTTTATAACAGCATGGTAATTTTCTTTGGTTATGAAACTAGTCCTAATATAATAGGCATCCAAGATGGGTATAATAAAAACTATCATAAAAGGTGCATTGAATACTATGAGAAGTTTGATACTTGATGATTGTTTTGAGATATGAAGATGGTGATATTAGAGTCATGCTAGTTGAGTAGTTATGAATTTGAGAAATACTTGTGTTAAAGTTTGTGATTCCCGTAGCATGCACGTATGGTGAACCGTTATGTGATGAAGTCTGAGCATGATTTATTTATTGATTGTCTTCCTTATGAGTGGCGGTCGGGGACGAGCGATGGTGTTTTTCTACCAATATATCCCCCTAGGAGCATGCTTGTAGTACTTTGTGTCGATAACTAATAAATTTTTGCAATAAGTATGTGAGTTCTTTATGACTAATGTTGAGTCCATGAATTATACGCACTCTCACCCTTCCACCATTGCTAGCCTCTCTAGTACCGCACAACTTTCGCCGGTACCATAAACCCACCATATACCTTCCTCAAAACAGCCACCATACCTACCTATTATGGCATTTCCATAGCCATTCCGAGATATATTGCCATGCAACTTTCCATCGTTCCTTTTATTATGACATGCTTCATCATTCTCATATTGCTTGCATGATCATGTAGTTGACATTGTATTTGTGGCAAAGCCACCGTTCATAATTCTTTCATACATGTTACTCATGAGTCATTGCACATCCCGGTACACCACCGGTGTGAAAGTGCGTCGACTAGAGGGGGGTGAATAGACGATTTTTATGAATTCTTCACTAAGAAATTTTAGGGTGAGGAAATTCCTGAATGAAGAACTACTTGCAGCGGAATAAGTACTCAGATGCAAACATAATAGAACACAAGCATGGTCATCATGATGAAATGAAAATGATCACAGAGTACAGAAAGCGTAAACACAGGATAAACAGGATAAAGACAAACAGATTGAAGAAATTGAACTGAGGAAATTGTGAAAGTCTTCAGTCAAAGTCTTCAAATAGATATGAACAAGCACACAACATGGTAATGAGGAAATGGAAGGGTTGAGGAAATAGAACATGTAGGCTTGGTGAAGACAATGATTTGGTAGACCAGTTCCAACTGCTGTGACAGTTGTACGTCTGGTTAGGGCGGCTAGGTATTCAAACCTGAGGACACACACTCCCGGACACCCAGTCCTGAACACGCAGCTCAGGACACTTAGTCATCACCGTATTCCCCTTGAGCTAAGGTCACACAGACCTCGCCCAATTACTCGTGGTAAGTCTTCAGGTGACTTCCAAACCTTCTAAGACTCGGTCACTTGGCGATCCATAATTTTCTCTTGGATGCTCTAGACCATGACGCCTAACCGTCTGGAAGATGCACAGTGTTCAAAGGTAACAAGCGTCGGATCCACGCAGGATCAATCGCTTCAGTGATGCTCAATCACTTTGGGTTTTTAGGTGTTTGGGTTTGGGTTTTCCTCACTTGATGATTTTCGCTCAAAGTCCTCGGAGGATGGGATGCTCTCAAATGACATGTGTCAGTTTCTCTCGGAGTAGCCAACCAGCTAGTGGTTGTAGGGGGCGGCTATTTATAGCCTAGGGAGCAGCCCGACATGATAAGTCATAAATGCCCTTAAATAATATGACTGTTAGGTGGGAAGATATTTTGGGACAGCTGGCTCGTAGCACAGCAACGGTCGGAAATTTGACTATCAAATTCCTCAGGGCTATCACGATCCTCAATTGTAGGCAATCCGCACTAGCGAATTCCTAACTCCTCAGTCAGAACAAATTCCTCAGAGACCAGAAGAACTTCGTCTCTATCACTGAAGAAGTCGACTGAACAGCATGAGATTTCCAATGGCTTCACTCGAAGGGATTGGTAGGTATAGGATTTTGAGTTGAGCATCACTTGGAAACTTTTCCTTAGTTTTTCCTCGACCCCCGTTAATAGTACGGTGTTTCCTATGACTCAAGAAACAGAAAATGAAACTACAAAAACAGAAGTCTTCATGCTTCATGTTCCTCGAATGAATACCAAGTCTTTATGGTCACACCAATTTCTTCACTTTCAAAGTCTTCAGAAAGTATTTAGAAATCCAAAGTCTTCTGCTGAAGAACTTCATTTTTAGGGGTCAACTTTCTCTGTAAATATCAAACTCCTCATAGACTTATAGTCCTGTGTACACTCACAAATGCATCAGTCCCTTGACCTATAAGTCTTCAATACACCAAAATCACTAAGGGGCTCTAGATGCATGTAACACCCCCAGTGTCATGCTACAGTAACCCTCTATGATTAAACTAATCATTTTCCAAATAGTTCTTAATCACCTATGTTCAATTCCCATTTGGAAATTCCAGTCAAATCAAATTCAAGCGAAGTTTGAAGTTGCCCAAAAGTTGCTGGAAAAATGTTCATCATTTGTCAAAATTTCCATAACAATTATTTGTTAAGGAACACAACATCACTTTTTTTCCAAAGATGGGCTTTAGCAATTATAACCGCACCAATTCAGCATTTTAAAATGCTATCCTATTTATGAAAAATATCAAATGAATTATCTTGGTCTCCAAATTATTTGTGGCACTGTCTAAGATCGCCAGGGAATAAAAGGGCACTTCCCATATTTTTTCCTAAGTAAATAGAATGCCCATTATTTCTTACCCATCTCTGTTTATTTTAAAAAGGAAGAAAAAGAAAAGGGTGGAGAGAGAGAGAAAGCCCCATGTCCCCTTTGGGCCTCGGCCCACATCCACTAGGCCACCAGGCCGGCCCGCACCATCGCCCAGCCGGCCCACCCCGCTCCCACCTTATCCCCCACGTCTCGCTCCCTCTGCCTCCCCCGATCTAGATCGAGTGGCATGGATCCCGGCGACCGCGCCGCCCCGCGCTCGGACGCCGATGCCCATCCCGGCGCCGCCCCTTTCCCTCCTTCCCGGAGCCCCTCTCGTTGCGACGCCCCCACCTCTGCGTCGACCTAGGTGAACGTCGCTGGCGCCGCGCCGTTCGCCACCGTCCTCCTCATCCCGCTGCCCCACCGGCCACCTCGAGCCCACTTCCATCCCCGTCCGGCTCCCGGTGAGCCGCGCCTGCCTCCCCCTCTCGCGCTCGCCGCGTCCAGCGCGCTCGGCCATGCTTGCCGCCCTCTGACCCCGCGCTCGCCGCGGCCAGGCCGTGCCCGGTGCCCGCTTCGGCCACGCCCACCGCGTGCCCTGTCGCCAGCCACGCTGCGTCGACCGCGCCCGTCCGTGTCCACCACTGTTGCGCCACTCATCGCCTCACCGCCGCCTTGCGCACGCTCTCACGCCAACCGCCGCCTCCCGCTACTGCTGCGATGCCTCGCTCCCCGCCTTGTCGCATGGCCGCGCCCGCGCCGTCCTTGCCCCGCCGCGGCTCTCGCTCCGCTCCGGCCGCCCCACCACCTCCAGCCGACACCGCAGCCGCCCCGCTCGCCGGCTTCTCTGCTCTGCTGCACACCGCGCGCGTCACCGCAGCCACTGCTCGCCCCGGCCATCCCTCCGCCGCCTCCCCTGGCCCTGGCCGCCGGCGCCGGCGTGCGCCGTGCACGCCCAGCACCCTTCGGGCTCGCGCCCGTTCGGGTGCCTCGCCCCGCTGCTCGCCCGAACCCGTTTGGCCCGTAGGCCCTATGACATGTGGGGCCCAGCCCCTAGAACATTTAAAAAAAGAATAATTAAATAAATAAATGAATGGATAAATAATAATTAAAATAATTAGTTAATTAAGTTAATTAATCCTATTTAATTAATCTAATTAACCTGTTAGGTTAATTAAACAGTAATTAATTAACCTAACCCTAATTAACCTAAACAGAGAATGACAGGTGGGTCCCACGGGGCCCACACGTCAGGTTGACCAGGTCAACGGTCAACGTTGACTGCTGGCGTCATGTTGATGTCAGCATGCACTGTTCTGGATAATATTGATTTTAAATAATTAAATAAATCCTACAAATGATTTAAATCTTTTAAAATTAATATAAAATAAACCGTAGCTCGGATCGAAAAACTTTGTAGATGAAAGTTGCTTAGAGCGACGAGACAAACTCGGATACGCAGCCCGTTCATCCGCCATGCCCCTAACATAGCGAACACGCAACTTCCCCCTCCGGTTCATCTGTCCGAAAACGCGAAACACCGGGGATATTTTCCCGGATATCCCCCTCCCCTTCACCGGTACCACCTCATACCGCGTTAGGGCACCCCCTAGCACCGATACTTGTCATGTCATGCATCGCTATGGCTCTGTTTGCTTAATATTTATTGTTTCTTCCCCCTCTTCTCTCCGATAGACTACGGGACCGACGCCGCTGCTACCCAGTACGACTACGGTGTTGACGCCCCTCTCTCTTGCCAGAGCAACCAGGCAAGCAAACCCTCCTTGAGCATTCTGATATTGCCCATTTCTTTCCCTCTCATGCTTGCATTAGAACTGCTACTGCTTTATGTATGATCCTACTCTGATGCATAGCTTGTTTTTGTTACCTGCTTTCATACCTTACCTGCTTATCCTAAACTGCTTAGTATAGGTTGGTTAGAGATCCATCAGTGACCCCCACCTTGTCCCAGTTGCCCCGCTTTATGTTCGATGACTCGATCAACGTGATCGACGTCCAGGCCCCGACACCGCACATCACTTTCCCATTTTGTTGCTCAACTCTACAGAGTTACCATCGAATGTCGAGGGTGGAACCTCATACATCACTCCTGATGAGATCTTTGTAGTGTAGCTATCCGGTCATGGTCATCGAGGGTGATTTCCTCCTTAACCACTTCCGTTACGGCTCTGTCGTGCAACCCCTCAAGTGTGAACCTCGAGGGTGGATCCTCTTACGTTCACCTTGATGATAACATCGAGTGGAATTCACCGGGGGTGATTCCTCGGGTTTTCCCCTTGGTGTTAGACACACAGTTACTATGCATACTATGACTTTACACTGATTCATGTTACTAAAGACGGGTCGGCCCCGAGGGGTACCCGCGTGAGCTTAATAGCGAGTGATGTCGAATCGGGTTGACCTGGAAGGTGCCCGTGAGATACTTACGAGGCGTGGCCGGGCATTCTTAGCCCTTGCCGCAAGTACTCGAGACGGGGCGACAGGGTCACATTGTTCGTGAGTCTCTGCTCGTTACCACGTGCTCCTAATCCACTACGGTTTGGATATTTGATCCGAGGGGCCTCTGGCCTGATAGCACTAACCATCACGTGGGCATAGTATGGGCGTTCTGCGTCGTATACATCAGCCGAAGCTTAATAGACGCCAGCGACTGAGCGGCGCGCACCGGGTTGGACTTCGTAAGCTCCTGCCTTGTTGAAGGAGGTAGCTAGGTCTGCTCACCGGCCGCGTACGCAACATGCAGGAGTTCCCGGGAAGATGGCCCATGACCCCTGGGGCATAGGCTTAGTCCGGCGTGTTGACCTCTCTATTAAGCCTAGGTCGGGTTGCGGCGTATTGTTTGGCCGAGGCCGGGCATGACCCAGGAAAGTGTGTCCGGTCAGAGTTAATCGAGCATGGTGGGTAAGTTGGTGCACCCCTACAGGGAAGAAAACATCTATTGATAGCCTGTCCTACGGTAACGGACACTTGGAGTTGTATCCCGATCGATACAACTAGAACTGGATACTTGTGATGAGAAATGAATTGTGTATAAGAAATGGATAGTATGGCTCTGGGATTGCTTTCTCGCATGGAGTCGAGAAAGGATCTCTGGCCGAGGTTGATAACACTACTACTACTTTACATTATGTTGATCTGTACTCTTCTATATGCTGCAAGATGCTTGAAGATGCTAGTCTTCGATAGGCTAGGCTTTCCCCTTCTCTTCTGGCATTCTGCAGTTTAGTCCACAGATACAGCCCTTATCCTTTGATACATATGCATACTTAGTTTAGATCTGATGTAAGTCTTGCGAGTACTTTGGATGAGTACTCACGGTTGATTTGCTACTTCTTTTTCCCCCATACCCGATTGTTGCGACCAGTTGACGGATCCCAGGAGCCAGACGACACCAATGATGATTACTGCTACCCCGAGGGTGCCTACTACTATGGACAACCGCTGACGACTTGGAGTAGTTAGGAGGCTCCCAGGCAGGAGGCCTTGCCTTTTCGATCGATGTTGTTTCTGTGCTAGCCTTCTTAAGGTAAACTTGTTTAACTCATGTCTGTACTCAGATATTGTTGCTTCCGCTGACTCTTGTGTATTCGAGCTTATGTATTCGAGCCCTCGAGGCCCCTGGCTTGTAATATAAAGCTTGTATTATTTTAATTTGTGTCTAGAGTTGTGTGGTGATATCTTCCCGTGAGTCCTTGATCTTGATCATACACATTTGCGTGTATGATTAGTGTATGATTGAATCGAGGGTGTCACAATGCACTTACAATCTCCCCCTTTTTGGTGATTGATGACAATATAGGTTAAGTTTTCAACGAGGATAAACATATGAAGTGTAAATACTGATATTGAGGAATTTGATTTGCAAGATATAGAAGAACTCCCCTGAATATGAGCATAGTGAGGAATTTGCTTTTGAAGCAATGCACACTTGAAGAGTACAATCATGGAGATCTCCCCTATACCTTGTAATTCATACACGCATTTAACATATAATATGAAGAATTTGAAATGCATGATGAAATATGGTGACTGATGTAACTTAGCATGCGTGCATTAACATGTATGAGAAATAAGCATCCAGAAGAACACATCAAAAGTATCAGACCACCATCGGGATTAAGTTTACAACTCTATCCAGCAAAGTCTTCAAAAGAACGAGAGTTGTAACTTAGAAAAACGCCCATATAAGTAGCCCCTCTTGAAGACAAACTCAAAATTTTCCCTTTGTCATCGAATGACCAAAAGGGACTAAAAATGAGGACTAACGCCCCTGAAGACTATCATCACTGAGTCGATGAAGGAGCGCCAGCATTGTTGGGGTCGATTGTTGAAGTAGGGCCTGCCGCGGTGTCGTCCAAGTCTTCATGTTCATCAGTCACGCGTGATGAAGAATATGAGCTGGCTACCAAGGAAGGAACTTTAGTCTTCTTGAATTTATTCGCCGGTGGCGGCTGAGACCATTCGAAGTCCTGCTTGAAACCCATTTGCTTCAGATCATCTTCACCATACAGATGTGACAGAACAGCCCAGGTGCGACCGAAGACTTCATGGAGGTAGTAATGGTTTTCATACACTGCATTGTGTGTAGCAGTCATGTTGTGAAGAATAGAACCAAACTGACGCTTAACCCATTTGTGGTTGCGATCGACCTTCTGGTAAAGACTGAGGAGAAGCTCGTGATCAGTCGTCACCCTTGGAGTTGTGCCTTGAGGATTTTGCTTAGAAGCATTTGCGGCAGAGTCATGAGTGGCAGAGTCATCATTGGTGGAGTAGGATGCAACTTTGCAGAACAGACCATCCAATGGACGAATGCCTTCATCAATAATTGCAGTAGCCTTGCCCTTGTCATCATATGAGGAAAATGTCCGCTTGAGGACTTCAATGGGGGGCAAGTAACTGACATGATTCTGAAAATCAGCCTTGTAGTTGAGTGAAGACCTGGTCCTGAGGAATCTCATAATCCAAGGAGCATAAGGCTTCAACTCAAATGGAGAGAGGGCAACATTTGCAAGAGTCCTCATGAAGAAATCATGGTAGTTGATAGGAATGCCATGTATGATATTGAATAGCAGATTCTTCATGATGCCAACAACTTCTTCATCACTTGAATCACGGCCTTTGATTGGAATCAAAGTCTTCGTCAGAATGCGATAGACAGTTCGAGGCACAAACATCAATTCCTTCATGAGGAATTTGGTCCTTGGGGCTTGACCGGGCTGCAGCGGCTCCATCAACACTTGCATGTAGTCAGCAGTAAGTTCAGGTTCATGGTATATGCAATGAGCGCCTTCAAGGGGAGGACTGACAGGAAGGGCATGAAGTAATTCAGAGGCTGGTGCTTTGAAATGTGTGGTCTCTGTCATCCAGTCCAATACCCAAGTGTTCACATCTTCAGCTTCTCCTGTGATGTGCAGCGTTGCATAGAACTGAAGAATTATCTCTTCATTCCAATCAACAATATCAGTGCAAAAGTTGAGTAGTCCAGCGTCATGAAGAACACTGAGGACTGGCGCGAAGCAAGGCAGTGATTCCATGTCCACGTGAGGAATATGCTCATGGTCGAAGACTTTGTCTTTGTTGAAAAGCAGCAAAGAATAGAAGTTTGCTTGGCTGGCAGTCCAGAAGCGCTTCCTTCTAAGGCGAGCAGAGTCATAGGGGTTGTAGTCCATGAAGAAAACATGCTCGTGGAAGAAGTCATCAGCCTTGAATTTTTGCTTCTTTGAGAAAGGATCCTTTGGCTTGGGGTGAGGAGTGTCAGTCAATTGCATCACAACCTCAGGAATCGCGATCTCAAGATCCGCAGGCTGAGGAATTTCAGTTTCTTCTTCAGTGGCAGCCTGGGTCTTCAATTCTTCAGCAGCAATGTCATTAGCACTAGTGGCTGGAATCTCTTCAGGGATAGATGGAGTGGGGTGTGGTTCTTCAGAACCCATTTGAACTTCAGTAGTCACTAGGGACTGAGGAATTTGTTGCAGAGGAGTGAACAAAGGAGAATTGGGGTGCTGACTTTCCCAAAAGTCATCATTCAGAACTGGCATTGTGCACCCATTGTCCACATCCTCATCTTCTCCACTCATTTCTTCAACGACGGTCTCTTTAGCAGTGAACTGAGGCATGGGTGATGAAATAACTGGGGTTGAAGGGATTGCATCCACTTCAATTTCTTCATCCAACTGCTCTAAAGAGGCAGTAGAAGGAATGTCTTCATTGGATCCGCTTGGGATCACGTAATCTTCATCAAAAGGAATGAGTTCCTTTGATGGCATGCTTGAGACTGGAACAGCATCAATCGGATTTTTAAACGAGCTGGTCAATTTCTTCATCTTCCTCGGAGCTGAAGAGTCTGATGAAGTTGATGCTTTCATTTTCTTCACAGTTGCACGCTCCGCAGCCTTGGTCTTCTTCGCGTCTGATCCAGAAGGAAGAATTGGACTTGGTGCAGGTGCAGGAGGAGTAGAGAAAATTGGTTCCGTCGCTTCACGCACAACTGATGCAGTTGCCCTGGTAGAAGCAGTTGCTTCAGGCACAGCGGTTGAAGCTTCAGCTGACCTTGCAATTTCTTCAGGCGCAACACTAGTGGTTGCCCTGGCAGTTTCATCAGTGGCTGGAATGCAGTCATCAGCCCTGGTACTAACATTTTCTTCGGCAGCCTGAGTATCATGAGCGGTGCTAGCATTTTCTTCAGTAGGCTGAGCGGATGCTTCATCCTGAGGAAATTCTTGTTGCGTTGGGGCTGCAACATTGGTAGTGAAATTTTCAGTTATCTTTACAAATCTAACTTTGGCTCCAAGCCAGTCAGCATAGTAGCGATCAAATTCATCACTCAGTTTCTTGATCTCTGATTGCAGAGCTACAAGTTCTTCAGGTGAAAGCTTTAAGAAGTTTAGCTTCAGAAAGCACTCTTTCTTGTACTGCACTTTCTTCACCTTCCTCCCCTGTTCATATTTCCATTTTTCTTCATCAATGAAGTGAGTCAACACATGACTTTAACTGGGAGTGAGGTTCATCTCAGGCAGAGGTATGTTGGGGTCCTTGTGCCACAAGTCAATGAAGTCGGGGATCAACTTTGGATCCAGCATCAATGGCACATTACTGCCTTTGGCTCTAGTGGCCCTGTGCTGCCTAGCTCTGATGATTTTAGCAAGTTCTTCATCATCAGCTTCGTCGTCATCGGACGGTACCTAGAAGGCTACCTGCTTCTTTTGAGAACTTGGTCTAGTGCCTCGTCCTGCGGTGGCCTTAGTCTTCAGCAGAGTGGGGCCAGTTGAAGAGTGCAGAGGAGCTGATGAACTTGTAGAGGCTCCTGAGGAAATAGAGATGCTTGTTGTCCTTTGGCATGAGGCGAGATGCGCAGGTGCTGAGGATTTGGACGGAGGAGCTAAGGATTTTGAAGGAGCTGGTGCGGCTTGAGGAATTGGCCGTGAGGGCTTAGCAGAAATTGGCCGTGAGGGCTTAGCAGAAATTGGCCGTGAGGGCATTGCAGAGGATCTTAGCCATGAGGGCATTGAAGAAGAAGAGGCACTGGGCTTGTGTGCGGGCTTCTTAGGCATGGCCTTCTTCAGCTTGCTTGGAGAGGCCTCAGCAGCAGCAGAGTCTTCACTGAATTTCCTCACTGCTTCTTTTGCTACTCTGGCCAACTTAGCTTGACGCTTGGCCCATTCATCAGGATAGTCCTCACCACGCTTGAGGCTAGTGGGATTAGCTTCTTGGCCAGGTGCCAATGGAGGTCTTGGGCAAGGAGGGTGAAGAGCGAATTTCTTCATACACTTTGGAGTGACATAGCGATATTCTCTCCATTTCCGGGCCCATCTCTTCTCTATCTTCTGTATGCGCACCTTGCGCTGATTTTTGGTCTCCATGCCATGTTTGGCCTCATCGGGAGTGCAATATTCATCATAGATATCCTCTGGGATTTCAAATGCAGTGTTGACCTCCAGTCTCTTGCCTCCCTTCTGAGGTTTCTTGCCATCTGCCATTTTCTTCAGCTGAGGGTTTTTGAACTATTGAGTTCTCTGAAGAGGTATGCAACTTTTCTTCGAGGAACGCTGCAAATGAGTTAAGTTGATGAGAACCTAGAGATTCAGCAGCGGACATGTGTACCTATGAATAGAGTATAGGTGCGAAGAATTTGGAGAGGTCATATGCGTTCTCAGAAGTTTTTGCAAAAAGAACAAGTTTGAGGAATTTGACCGGATGAATCTTGAGGAATTTCACTAAGCGTTCTTTGACTTAGGTTCCAGAGTTGTACAGATTTGAAAATCCACACAATTGAGGAATCTTGAAGATAAATGTTGCTTAGAGAAACAGATCAGGAGCAGATGATGTGTGAGGTGTTTAGTGTGTGAAGAGTTGAGGAATAAACACCTTTCGAAGATTTGAAGAAAACATCAGAATCAACTAGGGCAGTAAAAGTAACTTTTAATTACCCTTGACAAAGAACACGACGAACTGTGTAGTGTAGATTTACAATCTCGTCAGTTCAGATCTTCCACACCCTAACTTGGCAGAGTAAGACGGCTATGGTGGTGGCGGGGTGAAGAAATCTGCAGCCGGCACGAGTACGACGGCGATGAGGTCGAGGCAGTGAAGCTCTTCCTCATCGACGACGATGGAAGTAGCGGCGGCGCTAGGGTTTGAGAGCTCGAGCGAGGGAGTGAGGTTGAGCGGAGTAAAAATGAAGTGAGGAAGGGAGAGGGTTATTTATAGGTGAAGTGAAAAACTGCTCCCCTGAGGAAATTGGACGAACGTGCCCCTGACCCTTCTCATTCGCGTGACATGTGTCACCCACGTACTGAGAGGTGACGATCGTGTGTGATCGTGGGTGAATAGGATAATATATCATGGAAGTGGAGCGGTTTGAGCGGCAAAAGCCGAAAATTCAGATCAGATAAGTTTAAAGTTCCGTTCGCAATTTCTTCAGCTGACAAGGACACGGTGAAGATTTTGAACAAGTTTCAAATAGAACGCACATGAAGAATTTGCGAATAGACTTGGTTGAGTTTAGCATAGAGGGGGAAGGGTCCGATAACATTCACTTAGCAGAACAAGCAACTAGAAGTAATAGCAATAAGTGAATGTTGTAGAGGACATAAACTCATATATATACATAGCCAATGAAGAACAACAACGCAAAGAGTGAAGACATTGCAAAGTTGAAGAACAACTGAGGAATTTCATAAAGAAGAAAAAAACTCAGATTGAGGATTTTCAACTTTTGGTGGTGACGTGACCCACCATATAAGAATGATGATTTCAGACAGTGCGTACAATTTGTCGTAGGGTTCTGAGAATCAGATTCTTCATTAATTTCTTCACACTTAGAGGGTTAGTCTTCATTGATTGAAGAAAAACGTTACTTTGTGTGTTGCACATCTAAGTCATCAATTTTGCATAAGTTTTAGGATGTGTGTCCTTTTCAAAGGACATTCGAAGATTCTAAGATATTTAGCCCACACCTCAACTTGCTAAAACTCTTCTCATCCAAGGGCTTAGTGAAGATATCGGCTAGCTGTTCTTCAGTCTTCACATGATCAATAGAGATGTCGCCCTTCAACACATGATCACGAAGAAAATGATGACGAATCTGAATGTGCTCTGTCTTTGAGTGTTGAACAGGGTTATGAATAATCTTGATGGCATTCTCATTGTCATAGTAGAGAGGCACATTCTTCATGTTGACGCCGTAGTCCTTGAGGGTATGCTTCATCCATAGCAATTGAGCACAGCAAGAACCGGCAGCAATGTACTCAGCTTCAGCAGTAGACAGTGATACGCGGTTCTATTTCTTCGAGGACCAACCGACCAAGGATCGTCCGAGGAAATGGCATGTTCCTGATGTTGACTTGCGGTCCACACGATCACCAGCATAGTCCGAATCTGAATATCCAATGAGATCAAAAGCCGAGCCCTTGGGATACCATAATCCAAGTGTTGGTGTGTGAGCTAGATATCAAAGAATATGCTTCACAGCCTTATGGTGTGATTCCTTCGGTGTAGCTTGAAATCGGGCACACATGCAAACACTAAGAATAGATATAGTAAAGAACCGATCATGGATCGGTATACCTTTTGATCGAAGTCAATACCGTTTTCATCAGTGCATAGATGGCCATTTGCGGGCATATGGATTTTGACTCCTTTGCAATCTTGCATGCCGAATTTCCTCAATACATCCTTGAGGTATTTCTCCTGAGATATGAATATGCCATTGTGCTGTTGACAAATCTGAAGACCTAAGAAGAATTTCAATTCTCCCATCATAGACATTTGATATTCTTCACTCATCATATAGGCAAATTCATCACTGTAATGTTGGTCAGTACAGCCGAAAATGATATCATCAACATATATTTGGCACACAAACAATTCACCATCATAAGATTTAGTGAAAAGAGTTGGGTCAAGTGAACCGGGTTTGAAGCCTTTCTTCATGAGGAATTCCTTCAAAGTATCATACCACGCCCGAGGGGCCTGATTGAGGCCATAGAGGGCCTTATTTAGTCTGAAGACTTTGTCAGGATGCTTTGTATCTTCAAAACCTGGGGGTTGAGCAACATATACTTATTCCTCAAGCTTACCATTGAGGAATGCACTTTTCACATCCATTTGATATAATATGATGTCATGATGGTTAGCATAAGCAAGTAATATGCGAATAGCCATAAGTCTAGCAACAGGTGCAAAAGTTTCATCGAAATCAATTCCTTCAACCTGTGTGGCCTTGAGCTACAAGTCATGCCTTATTCCTCACCACAAGGCCATTTTCATCTTGCTTGTTGCGGTAGATCCACTTTCTGCCAATGATATTGTGCTTGCGAGGATCTGGACGTTTGACCAGCTCCCAGCCATTATGGAGCTCAAATTGATGTAATTCCTCTTGCATAGCTTGAATCCACTCAGGCTCTAGAAATGCTTCATCTACCTTAGTGGGCTCTGTGATAGAGATGAAAGCAAAGTGACCACAAAAGTTAGATAAATGTGAAGCTCTTGAGCGTGTGAGAGGACCTGGAATGTTGATGTTGCTGATGATTTTCTCAATCTGCACTTCATTTGCAACACGAGGATGAGCTGGTTGTCGTTGAGGAATTTGATCAGCATTTTCTTCAGCACCATTTTCCTCATGTGCATCAGCATGATGTTCTTCACGTTCTGGAACGACTTCTTTAGTAGATTCTTCGGTAGGAATGACATCCTCAGTAGCCTTGAACTTAATAGATTCCTCAGGAGGTATTTCATCTGTCATAGGAGGTAGGTGCTCTCTTTGCGAGCCATTAGTTTCATCGAACCACACATCTACAGTTTCAACAACCTTGTGGTGATAGGTGTTGAAGACTCTGTAGGTGTGCGAGTCCTTACCATAACCGAGCATAAAACCTTCATGTGATTTTAGTGCAAATTTAGAACTATGATGAGGATCTCTAATCCTGCATTTAGCACCAAAGACTTTGAAATAACTCACATTGGGTTTCTTGTCAGTGAGGAGTTCATATGCAGCCTTCTTGAAGAATTTGTGAAGATATACCCTGTTGATGATGTGGCAAGCAGTATCAATTGCCTCATGCCAGAAGCGAGTAGGCATCTTGTACTCATCAAGCATAGTGCAAGCCATCTCAACAAGAGTCATGTTCTTGCGCTCCATGATGCCATTCTGCTGAGGAGTATATGGAGCAGATAACTCATGAGTGATACCAAGTTCATCAAGATAGTCATCAAGACCAGTGTTCTTGAACTCAGTTCCATTGTCACTTCTGATGTGCTTGATCTTCACACCAAAGTTGGTTGAAGCCCTCGAGGAAAATCATCTGAAGACTTCCTGCACTTCAGTTTTGTAAGTGATGATATGCACCCCTATATATCGAGAATAATCAACAACAATGACAGAGCCATCTAAAGATGCAACATTAGTAAATGTGGCATAGTGAGTAGGGCCAAAGAGATCCATGTGAAGCAATTCAAATGGATGAGTGGTAGTCATGATGGTATTTGAGGGGTGCTTGGCCTTGGTCATATTTCCGGCTTCACAAGCCCCACACAAATGGTCCTTTAGGAATTTGACACCCTCGATGCCAATGACATGCTTTCTTCTTCATGAGCGCGTGCAAGTTCCTCATCCCAGCATGACCAAGTCGTCGATGCAATAGCCAGCCTTCTGAAGCTTTTGCAAGTAGACATGTAGCAGGTTGTGATCCTGTAGAGAAATCAACAATATACAAATCTACTCTCCTAAAGCCTTCGAAGACTTTGGAATTTTCATCTTCCATGATCACAACACAATGATACTTGTCAAAGGCAACAACCATATCAAGATCACAAAGCATTGAGACAGACATGAGGTTGAACCCTAAGGACTCGACAAGCATGACTTTGTCCATGTGTCGATCCTTTGAGATTGCAACCTTACCTAGACCCAATGCCTTGCTTTTGCCTTTGTCAGCGTAGGTTATATGCTTCAGATGTGATGGAGATAAATCAGAGTCCATCAATAAGCTCCTATCACCAGTCATGTGATTTGTACATCCAATATCGAGGACCCACTCAGTGGCTTTGGGTTGATCATCCTACAGATGAATTGGTGTAGCTTACGAGCTCATATACTTCATCAGTGAAGAATATGATATCAATTTCACCAGATCAATTTTATCTAGCAATAGACAGATAAAGTAGTATGAGGACGTGAGAAATGAAAATTCATTTCTTCATGATTAGCTTGCGTCCTTTCAAGCATATTCAGGTCTCCAGCAAATTCTTCAGACGTTTAAGTTCGTCTGGAGACCTGTCCTTGAATAAGAGATTAGTTCTTTTTCTTCACCACCCACATCTGAAGGGGTGGCAAAGAGTTCATCATTCTGTGAGCTCCATAAGAGAAAGGTGGCATAGATGCCAATCCACATCGTTTCACATAAGAGGGGTTAGGGTAAGCATAAGAGTAAGCAGAGAAATTCTTTGAGGACTTATGAACATAATGATTTGAAGAATAATGCACATATCCATAATCCTTAGATCTTCCCTGCGAAACAGAAGGGTTAGCATGATGATGTTCATATGAGGAGTGTTACTATTAAACTTGCTAACAGATACACCATCAAACCACTTGGAATTGTTAGAGATGTTGAAGTCTTGTGTGGGAAAATAAAATACCCTACTGATTTTCTAGTTCTTGGTTCCCCACAAGATGACTTCTATCCCATTATCTTTGGCAGACCTTTCTTGAACACTGTCAACGCTACTATAGATTGTCATAAACAAATTGTCAGTGTTAGCTTTGGTGATCAGTCTCATGAGTTTAATTTTTCCAAGTTTAATAGACAACCTCACAAGAAAGAATTACCTAGTAAGGATAAAATAATTGGTCTTGCTTCTATTGCCGTGCCTCCTACTGATCCACAACAATATTTGCTTGACCATGAAAATGATATGCACATGCATGAAAGAAATGAGATAGATAAAATTTTCTTTGAACAACGACCTTTTCTCAAACATAATTTGCCTATTGAAACTCCAGGAGATCCTCCTCCACCAAAAGGCGATCCCGTGTTTGAATTGAAACAATTGCCTGACACTTTGAAGTATGCTTATCTCGATGAGAAAAAGATATATCATGTTATTATTTGTGCTAACCTTTCAGAACATGAAGAAGAAAGATTATTGAAAATTCTGAAGAAGCACTGTGCTGCTATTGGATATACTATTGATGATCTTAAAGGCATTAGTCCCACTCTTTGTCAGCACAAGATTAATATGGAACCTGGTGCTAAACCCATTGTTGACCACCAACGACGTTTGAACCCTAAGATGAAAGAAGTGGTGAGAACTAAAATATTAAAACTTCTGGAAGCTGGTATAATCTATCCCATAGCTGATAGTAGATGGGTAATTCTCGTTCATTGTGTCCCTAAGAAGGGAGGTATTACCGTTGTTCCTAATGATAAAAATGAACTCATTCCATAAAGAATTGTTACTAGCTATAGAATGGTTATTTATTTTAAAAAATTAAATGAAGCTATGAGAAAAGATCATTACCCTTTGCCTTTTATTGATCAAATGCTAGAAAGATTATCAAAGCACACACACTTTTTCTTCCTAGATGGATATTCTGTTTTTTCAGAAATACCTGTTTCACAACCTAATCAAGAGAAAACCACCTTTACTTGCGTTTTTGGAACTTATGCTTATAGACGTATGCCTTTTGGTTTATCCAATGCACCTGCTACTTTTCGAAGATGTGTGACTGCTATATTCTCTGATTTTTGTGAAAATATTGTTGAGGTTTTCATGGATGATTATTCTGTTTATGGAATTTCTTTTGATGATTGCTTGAGCAACCTTGATCGAGTTTTGCAGAGATGTGAGCAAACTAATCTTGTCTTGAATTGGGAGAAGTGTCACCTTATGGTTAATGAAGGTATTGTCTTGGGACATAAAATTTATGAATGAGGTATTGAGGTAGATAAAGCTAAAGTTGATGCAATTGAGAAAATGCCATGTCCTAAAGATATTAAAGGTATTCATAGTTTTCTCGGTCATGCCGGTTTCTATAGGAGATTTATTAAAGAGTTCTATAAAATTTCTAGGCCTCTTACAAATCTTTTACAAAAGGATGTTCCTTTTTTATGATGATTGTGTAGAAGCCTTTGAAACACTTAAGAAAGCCCTAACTTCTACACCTATTGTTCAACCACCTGATTGGAACTTTCCTTTTGAAATTATGTGGGATGCTAGTGTTTATGTTGTTGGTGATGTTCTAGGACAAAGAGTTGATAATAAACTAAATGTTATTCATTATGCTAGTACAACTCTAGATGGTGCCCAACGAAATTGTGCTACTACTGAAAAAGAATTTTTAGCAGTTGTGTTTGCCTGTGATAAATTCATATCTTACATTGTTGATTCTAAAATTACTGTTCACACCGATCATGCTGCTATTAAATATCTTATGGAAAAGAAAGATGCTAAACCTACACTCATTAGGTGGGTTCTCTTGCTATAAGAATTTGATTTACATATTACTGGTAGAAAAGGAGCTGAGAACCCCGTAGCTGATAACTTGTCTAGGTTAGAGAATATCCTTGATGACCTACTACCTATTGATGATAGCTTTCCTGATGGGCAATTAGTTGCAATAAATGTTTCTCATAACACTCCTTGGTATGCTGACTACGATAAATATATTATTGCTAAATACATACCACCTAGTTTTGATGACCCACAAGTATAGGGGATCTATCGTACTCCTTTCGATAAGTAAGAGTGTCGAACCCAACGAGGAGCAGAAGGAAATTACAAGTGGTTTTCAGCAAGGTATTCTCTGCAAGCACTGAAATTATCGGTAACCAATAGTTTTGTTATCGCAGGAAACGACGACCACCTATGGGACCAAGAGGCCCCTTGCTGGTTCGGTAGGGGGGCGACATGTTGCCCAAAGAGCAGACGAGCGTTGGGCAGCACGACAGAGATCACAGAGGCGATTTTACCCAGGTTTGGGCCGCCACGAGGCGTAAAACCCTACTCCTGCTTTGGTGGATTGATGGTCGAAAGGTGGTGGCGGAGCGTACTACACTTGCTGGCAGGGTTGCCTCGAGGCGGCAGTGGCTACGCGCGTACGGGGGTGTAAGTTATGCAATCTCCTAACCTTTTCTACGGTTGCCATGGGCCTCCTTTTATAGATCAAGGGGTTACCACAGTGGCAAAGTAGTCATTTATGCACTAATAAGATAGCAAACAGTGCTATCATACCTAACTCTCTGGGCTGACAGGGCGCATTAAATGCACCGCTTAGTGTCACATCGTTGGTTGCCCGGCAAGGCTTGCCCGGCTATCTTGCTAGCTCCGTGCTTGCTCGCTTGACACGTCGCAGGACGGGTGTCATCCGAGGGTCTCTCACGTAGAAAATGGCTGCCATGTGGTGAATGGCTGCCATTTAATCACTTTGCGGCTTGACACCGCACTGATCGACGACGTGGGTCGTGGTAGAGTGGTGAGTGAGGTGGTTTTTCTTCTGTGAGTCTCGGCAGGTCTTGTTGGGGTCCTTTGGTTTTCTATTTCTCAAGGTGGACTCGCCCCTTGCCGGGCTCGCCTGCCCGGCAAGGGAGGCTTTTCTCTTAACGATACCTTGCCTCTCTGGTTTGATCTTGGTCCCTATGATCTGCATGTTGGTCCTTCGATGCTATTGGTTCCTTGCGCATCTTGGCCTGGTCTTGGCCTGTCCGTGCACGAGTCAGGGGAAAACATATACCCTTATCTGTTTTCATTGACATAAGCCCCCGGGCCTGAGCCATACGTGTTGCGTGGCATGTTGGGTCAGGCCCCAAATAGTGCGCGGACATGTGGCAGGAGAAGGCTGCGCATGCCGGTTCACCATGGCGACTAGTCAATCCAATCTCCACTTTGGGTAATTATTGCGCGTCGTGGGGTTGTGGGACTGTTAAAGTTAAGGTAAAATGGTAACTTTCTGAAGCATCGCGCCCCTGCTCTGCTTTTCCATCTTAAGAGCAGGAAAAATAGAGTGGCATGATTCACCTACCTCTCGCCCCGCTCTCCCCATCTTCTTCCTCCGCAAGCCAAGCGACGGTTTCTCCTCCCGCTCCCCCTTCCGCCCCGCTCTTCCCATTGAATCCCTCTCCCCTCCGCGTTGCTGCCGCGGGAATGGGGAAGAAACCCGCGGAGAAGAGAAAACCAATGACCGCGCCGAGGGAGGCTACCAACGAGGGAAGCAAGAGGTCGGCGGAGCTGAACAAGAAATGGAGCGAAGGCGTCGTCTTCGTCCCGTCCACCTTGAGCAGCCCTGTTCTTCAGGCGAGGCATGGATATCTGTGGGGGAGGCCCGTCGAAGGAGGGCACGGAGCACCCGTGGTTTATGCGGCGGGGAAGGAAGATCCGCTGGATTCGTATCGAGTCTTCAGTTCTTACTTGATCTGCGGACTTTGTCCTCCCTTCTCTAAGTTCTTTGAGGCAATCATGAACATCTATGGATTCCACCTCCTCGACTTCACTCCAAATGCAATGGCGACCTTGGCCATCTTTGTGCACTTGTGTGAGGATTTCATTGGAGTGAGGCCCAATGTGGACCTGTTCCGTCATTACTTTGTCCCGTAGGTGGAGAGCAAAGTTAACTGCTCCGGAATCATCAGCTGGATGCCACGCGTGTCGAGGAAGATCTGGGATTACCTCCATGGGTACCAGCGCGAGAGGTGGGATGAATGGAGAGGGGATTGGTGCTGGATCCAGGATAAGGAAGCCCCCGAGTTCTGTGAGGCACGGAAGGAATCTATCGAGCGCGGCAAGGATTGGAGCGCCAAGGGCCTCTCTGAGGATAGGTTGTGCCCGACAATCAATAGGATCACCCGTTTGAGGACTGCTGGGTTAACCATTGAGCGTGTGGTGGCGGACATTCTTCTCCGCCGCATCTCACCACTGCAGGAAAGGGACAAACCCGCGTGGTTGTATGGCGATGTTGCGGATAGGATGCGGCTGCTCCCATGGTTAGCCAATAACTTATCAGTTTATGGCCATGGCTGGTTGTGCGACCAACTGTTTGGTCGCTTCGAGTTGTTCAAGCTCCCGGCATTCGTCAGAACATCAATTCTGCCTGAGACCAGATACTGAAATGGATGCCGGACTGTAATTCCGAAGGGGTAGCGGGCACCTGACAGCTACCCACCCTGGATGAAGAGCTCCAGTGGTCGAGCACCCTGGTGGAGAAGGCCACCAGGACTGAAACTGGAATGTTTAAACGCACATCTGCTATGGAGGTGGCATATATCGTAAAGAGGGTCAACAAGGACAAGGACGCCCGCCTCGCGGAGAAAGATAAGGCCGCGAAGGCCGGGAAGGGCAAAGGGAAGGCAGAGAGCGGCAGCTCTGCCCACGGCGGCAGCGAGGCGCAAACCACGGAAGGGGCTATCGGGGATAGCTTTGCCGAGCTAGAGGCCCTACCCATGGTAGCAATGGAGCTTCACGAGGAGGAGGAGGTTGGCGTGGTGGTGGATCCTGACGAAGAGTGGCTTGCGGCTGGGCCGCAAGCCCCTGAGCCGAACCCAGACCAACGCACCCGCAGGCGCGCCGCCGCTCGTGGGGCGGCGACTTCCAACCTAGCGCTAGGTGATACGTCTCCAACGTATCTATAATTTTTGATTGCTCCATGCTATATTATCTACTGTTTTGGACTATATTGGGCTTTATTTTCCACTTTTATATTGTTTTCGGGACTAACCTATTAACCGGAGGCCCAGCCCAAAATTGCTGTTTTTTGCCTATTGCAGTGTTTCGAAGAAACGGAATATCAAACGGAGTCCAAACGGAATAAACCTTTCTGGAACGTGATTTTCTTCCCGAATATGACCCAGGAGACTTGGACCCTATGCCAAGGAAGCTTCGAGGTGGGCACGAGGTAGGGGGCGCGCCCTATACCCCAGGCGCGCCCCCACCCTCGTGGGCCCACCGAAGCTCCACCGACGTACTTCTTCCTCCTATATATACCTACGTACCCCCAAACGAACAGAGACGGAGCCAAAAACCTAATTCCACCACCGCAACTTTCTGTATCCACGAGATCCCATCTTGGGGTCTGTTCCTGAGCTCCGCCGGAGAGGGCCTTCATCACGGAGGGCTTCTACATCATCATAGCCTCTCCGATGAAGTGTGAGTAGTTTACCTCAGACCTTCGGGTCCATAGTTATTAGCTAGATGGCTTCTTCTCTCTCTTTGGATCTCAATACAAAGTTCTCCCCCTCTCTCGTGGAGATCTATTCAATGTAATCTTCTTCTTTTTGCGGTGTGTTTGTTGAGACCGATGAATTGTGGGTTTATGATCAAGTCTATCTATGAATAATATTTGAATCTTCTCTGAATTCTTTTATGTATGATTGGTTATGTTTGCAAGTCTCTTCGAATTATCCGTTTGGTTTGGCCGACTAGATTGGTAGTTCTTGCCATGGGAGAAGTGCTTAGCTTTGGGTTCGATCTTGCGGTGTCCTTTCCCAGTGACAGAAGGGGCAGCAAGGCACGTATTGCATCGTTGCCATCGAGGATAACAAGATGGGGTTTATTTCATATTGCATGAATTTATCTCTCTACATCATGTCATCTTTCTTAAAGCGTTACTCTGTTTTAACTTAATACTCTAGATGCATACTAGATAGCGGTCGATGAGTGGAGTAATAGTAGTAGATGCAGAATCGTTTCGGTCTACTTGTCACGGACGTGATGCTTATATACATGATCATGCCTAGATATTCTCATAACTATGCTCAATTCTGTCAATTTCTCAACAATAATTTGTTCACCCACCATAGAATACTTATGCTCTTGAGAGAAGCCACTAGTGAAACCTATGGCCCCCAGGTCTATTCTCATCATATCAATCTCCATCACTTTAATCTTGCTTTGCTTTTTTACTTTGCCTTTTACTTTTCACTTTGCATCTCTATACCAAAAATACCAAAAATATTATATCTATCAGATCTCACTCTCATAAGTGACCGTGAAGGGATTGACAACCCCTAATCGCGTTGGTTGTGAGTAGCTATCGTTTTGCGCAGGTACGAGGGACTTGAGCGTGGCCTCCTACTGGATCGATACCTTGGTTCTCAAAAACTGAGGGAAATACTTACGCTACTCTGCTGCATCATCCTTTCCTCTTCGGGGAAATTCAATGCAAGCTCAAGAGGTAGCACTAGGCGTCAAGAGGGTGAAGAAGACCTCCTCCAAGGCCACCTAGGCAGAGGCAGCATGCCACCGGTCTCCTCATCTTGTTCAAGCTAAGGCTTCCTCCACTAAGTGGTAGGGGGATGCAGAGGCGGAGTCCAACCCCTGCTCTGGCTCGAGCTCCTCGCAGAGCTCGTCTTCCTCGGATCTCCTAGTGCCACGGCAAGCACCGAAGCTGCCAGGGAGTTCTACCCCTCCACCTCTAAAGAGAGGACGGGAGTCTCCACCTCCTGTGGAGTTCAATTTGAACTCCATGCTCATTGCAAAAGAGTGAGGGGAATTTTTTCTTTTGTTGATATCTTGTGCCTATCTGATTATTTTTGCTGACTAGCCTCTTGTTCTTGTTGTTGCCGGCAGGGAAATGGAGGAGGACACGGAAACCCTCATCCACCATTCCCAGAAGAGGCTTCGGCGCCTCGGCTCGCTGAAGGGTGTGGTGAGCTCGGCCTTGGTGGAGGAGGATGCAGAAGACCCCATGCCGAGCCCCCAGTCCAGCCCTCGGCCCGGGAGCAGAGACTTGGTCCCATCCGCTGGAGGCGATGGGACGGTCTCCCCATTCCTCCAGGCAGAGGAGGACATGAGGTGACGCAGGTTAAGCCCCTTCTCGAGGGGCATGCTTCCCCCGCTGCTCAAGTTGAAGAACCTACCGCGGATCCCTCCATGGGTGAGGCTGCGCAGAAGGCTGCTGACACTTCCATAGCAGAAGGCGAAGCTCGTGGCCCGACAACAACTGTTGCCGGGGACACCGGGGTTCCTGCCCGGCAGACTTCCCCAGGTACCTTGCTTATTTTTTTTCTCTTTCTTTCTTTTTGCTCTGACTATGTCTCCCAATTTCTCCATTCACTTGAAACTTATGCTTCCTCATCTTTTACTGACCTTTTCATGCGTAGCCCCCCAAGACGAGGAGCCAGAGCTGCTGAAGGTGGTGGCTGATATAGGAAGGGCTGCCACGGATGAGGCCGTGGAGATTGCTGCTGCTGAGGGACAGGATCTTGCTGTCGGGAATGTACAAGGCTCCTTGGCGGTGGTGGAGCACTCTCTGGAGGACGCCCCGGTAGAGGAAGTGGTTGTCGAGGCAAAAATTCCCCTCCAAACCATGGACCCACTCCCCTCCTCCGGGATTGTCACTAAGGCCCCACCGTCCTCCTCAAATGCACTGGCCATGGTGTTGTCGTTGCCTGATATCAGAGCCCCGGCCCGTCCTCGATGACAGACGTGGAGCTTGATGAAGAGCTTCAGCGACTCCTCGCGCCGCTGTACCTGGGAGCTGGGGAGGTCGACGACTCAGCTGCTATCACAATGGATTTTTCCTTCATGGAGTCCATGGCGGCGGGCGTGAAGGAGATGCAGGCCCGACACAGCCAAAAGTGGCAGGAGCTCCAGGAGCGGCGTGAGTCTGCCGGCAGGGTGGACCAGAAGTTGTAGGACAAATGCTTGGAGCTGCACCAATGGCACGACAAGCAATTCAAGGTGCTCCCGAGGCAGCAAGAGACGCTCCTATTGACGAGGGAGGATGTCATGGCTCGGGAGATGCGCTTGGCGGAGTAGAAGGCATCCTGGATGTTAGAGAGCAGGAGATCTCCCTCCGGGAGCAAAAAATCGAAGCCACCCTCCGCGCCAAGGATGAAGGTCTAGAGGCTCTGGTGCAGCAACACACCAAGGAATTGGAGGACAAGCATGGAGCCGCCCTGGACGTCCTTGCCACTAACCATGCTGCTCAGCTGAAGAAGCTTACTGAAGATTTGGACGCCGAGTTCGCTGCCAAGACTATCCTTGACCGGCAGGTGGCCAAGCTGAATTAGGACCTCACCAGGGGTGCCAAGGAGGTGGAGACACTCAAACAGGGGGCACGGCAGGTGGAAATCCACTTGGCCGAGGTGAAGTCGCAGCTCTCCTCCCAGACCCAGAGCCTGGAGACTACCAATGGCAGCATCTCGGACATGAAGGTAAGGATCGACACGTTGGAGTGTTCGGCGGAGTCCCTTGAGTCCCGCTAACAGTTGCTATCCAAGCATCTGAAAACCGCCCGGTGTCTCCGGCAAGATGCATAGGACAAGCTGAAGAACCAGGTTGACATGAGTAACCTCTGAATCAAGAGCTTAATCGACATCACCGAGCGTCTTGGTGCCCAAGCTGTGGTGATGGGCATGGACGACCCTCGGCCAGCAAGCAGGAGGTCCCAAGCGTTAAGCTTGGACTTTTCTTCAATGAGCTGATCGAGAAATTGAAAGTGCATGAAGAGGGGAGGGTCGAGCGCTTTGCGACTGAGTCCCGGAAGCTTTCCCGCGACTCCCTCTTCATGGTCTTGAGCAATATCGCCTGCCGTCACCCAGACCTTGACCTTGACGACAAATTCAAGAAGCCGCCAGCGGGTGCCGACGTCGCTACCGCCAAGGAAAAAGTTGCACCCCGTGAAGACAGGGTTCTTCATGTTTGAACTGCTCCATCTGGCTATCAGGACAGATATCGAGCCGTTGTTGCTTCGGCGTTGCCCTATAACAAAACATGGCATACATTTGGTGTTTAGTCATTCTATCTTTAATGTTTGCATAAAATTGATATTCCTAGCTGAATTTTAAATGCGTGTTTATCCCTTCGAGCTCTATATGCTTGCGTTCGTATGACCAATTCCTATGTATGCTCTGGATGCCTGTCGATGTCATATTGCCGCGATTGTCGTAAGGGTCTAACCCTTAACAGTCATCTTGGCGTGGATGCGCCTTGGCAGATTATTCCTAGGTAGCTCTCGATGCAGCCTCTCGACCTGCGAGCATGGCTACGGACAGGACGATGGTGCGATCAAAGAAACTAGCCTAGGTTCCATCACATGAGGGCTTTCATGATACGAACGCTCACTAGAGTTGAGGGATAAACAACTGCAAAAATCTGAAATGTACTGACAAGGGGTGATATCGTAAACTTAGCTTTCGTTTCGGGCCCCTTTTCTCTTCTATCGGGTCGCACGCGCCGGGCGTGCCCGCGGCACTTGGAGGAGCAGAAGACAATCAGGTGGTTTCTTCATTCCCGGTAGGGACCGACACGTATTTCTTGCGGCTGGTGAGCATCGGGGCGTAGTGTCGGGCTCCTCTGGTCCCTCTCCCTTTTGTTCCATTCCTTCAGGTCAGTCCGGCGGCTGTCGTTGCATGGGTCATGCCGACGCAGGCAGCCTCGCCGAAGCATGCTTGCCAGGGCATCAATCGACGGAATCATACTGGCGTTTTTCTCTGGATTACCCTAAATAGGGGAAATACTGGACCGAGCGTCGCACGGTAATAGTCGATGTCGACGATGCCGGGGCTAAAGCAGTTCGACTGCTGACGAAGGGAAGGGACGGGAAGGAGGGAGCTCGCGCCCGCATGTTTTGTGCCCCTTCCCCGAACGGCGCCCGGATGGTGGGTACGCCGTACGCACCGCCGAGATGGGCGTGTTGTCACCAACATCGACCCCTGTCATAACCGCGGTTACGGCGGGATGTGGAGACCGATAAAAATGGCGCGGGGATGGCCCCGCTCTGCTGTTGTATCTTTGTGGGTGCCGTGAACGCCAGAAGCTTCAAGCGGGCGTCCACGGTCAAGGTATGTTGCACCCTCCTTCAGGTTCGCGCAAGCGAGCCCCCTACCTGGCGCGCCAAAGATGTCGTAAGAAACCACAGCCATCTATGGGACCAGGAGGCCCCTTGCTGGTTCGACAGGGGGGTGACGTGCTGCACAAAGAGCAGACGAGCGTGGGGCAGCACGACAGAGATCACACAGGTGATTTGACCTAGGTTCGGGCTGCCGCGAGGCGTAAAACCCTACTCCTGCTTTGGTGGATTGATGGTGGAAACGTGGTGGTGGAGCATAGTACACTTGCCCGGCAGGGTTGCCTCGAGGCGGCAGTGTCCACGTGCGTCCAGGGTGTGAGTTATCCAATATCCTAACCCTTTTCTACGGTTGCCATGGGCCTCCTTTTATAGATCAAGTGGTTACCACAATGGCAAAGTAGTCATTTATGCACTGATAAGATAGCAAACACTGCTATCATACCTAACTCTGCGGGTTGACAGGGCGCACTAAATGCACCGCTTAGTGTCACATCGTTGGTTGCCCGGCAAGGCTTGCCAGGCTATCTTGCCAGCTCTGTGCTTGCTCGCTTGACATGTCGCATGACGGGTGTCGTCCGAGGGTTTATCCTGTAGAAAATGGCTGCCATGTGGCGAATGGCGAATGGCTGCCACTTAATCACTTTGCGGCTTGACACCGCACTGATCGACAACGTGGGTCGTGGTAGAGTGGTGGGTGAGGTGGTTTTGCTTCCGTGAGTCCCGGCAGGTCTTGCTGGGGTGCTTTGGTTGTCTGCTTCTGGAGGTGGCCTCGCCCATAGCCGGGCTCGCCTGCCCAGCAATGGAGGCTTTTCTCTTGACGATACCCTGCTTCTCCGATTTGATCTTGGTCCCTCTGATCTACATGTTGGTCCTCCGATGATCTTGGTTCCTTACGCATCTTGGCTTGGTCTTGGCCTATCCGTGCACGAGTCAGGGGAAAACATATATGCCTCTTTGTTTTCCCCGACATTTGTGATAAGATAAATTGTGATGGGTAACAAGTAAATAAAGTAACTAAGGTGCAGCAAGGTGGCCCAATCCTTTTTGTAGCAAAGGACAAGCCTGGAAAAACTCTTATATAAACCAAAGCGCTCCCAAGGACACATGGGAATTACTGTGAAGCTAGTTTTCATCATGCTCATACAATTCGTGTTCGTTACTTTGATAATTTGATATGTGGATGGACCGGTGCTTGGGTGTTGTCCTTCCTTGGATAAGCCTCCCACTTATGATTAACCCCTCTCGCAAGTTTCTGCAACTATGAAAAATAATTAAGGTAAACATAACCATAGCATGAAACATATGGATCCAAATCAGCCCCTTATTACGAAGCAACGCATAAAGTAGGGTTTAAGCTTCTATCACTCTAGCAACCTATCATCTACTAATTACTTCCCAATGCCTTGCCCTAGGCCCAAATAATGGTGCAGTTTCATGTAGTCGATGTTCACATAACACCACTAGAGGAGAGACAACATACATCTCATCAAAATATCGAAGGAATACCAAATTCACATGATTACTTATAACAAGACTTCTCCCATGTCCACAGGAACAAACGTAACTACTCACAAAACATATTTATGATCAAGATCATAGGAGTATTAATTATCATTAAGGATCTGGAAATATAATCTTCCACCGAATAAACCAACTAGCATCAACTACAAGGGGTAATCAACACTACTAGCAACCTATAGGTACCAATCTGAGGTTTTGGGACCAAGATCAAATACAAGAGATGAACTAGCGTTTGAGAGGAGATGGTGCTGGTGAATATGTTGATGGAGAATGACCCCTCTAGATGAGAGGACCGTTGGTGATGACGATGGCTTTTATTTCCCCCTCCGGGAGGGATGTTTCCCCGGCAGAATAGCTCCACCGGAGCCCTAGATTGGTTCTTCCCAGGTTCCGCCTCGAGACAACGGCACTTCATCCTGAAAGCTTCCTTCTAATTTTTTTTCCAGGTCAAAACACACCAAATACCCAAATATGGGCACCGGAGGCCTGCCAGGGGGCCCACAAGGACACGGGCGTGCCCAGGGGGTAGGGCGCGCCCTCCAACCTTGTAGCTGGCTAGTGGCGCCTCTCTGGTTCTTTCTTTGCCCAATATTTCTTATATATTCCAAAAACATGATCTATGAAGTTTCAGGACTTTTGGAGTTGCGCAAAATAGGTCTCTAGTATTTGCTCCTTTTCCAGTCTAGAATTCCAGCTGTCGGCATTCTCCCTCTTCATGTAAACCCTATAAAATAAGAGAGAATAGGCATAAGTATTGTGATATAATGTGTAATAACAGCCCATAATGCAATAAATATCAATATAAAAGCATGATGCAAAATGGACGTATCAACTCCCCCAAGCTTAGACCTCGCTTGTCCTCAAGCGAAAGCCGATATTGATAAATATGTCCACATGTTTAGAGATAGAGGTGTCGATAAAATAAAATACGTACATGAGGGCATCATGATCATCTTTAGAACAACAACATATATTCTCATATAGTTTCTCATGCTAAAGTAAGAATTCATTCACAAAGTAAAGTATGAATCACAAACTTCATTGAAAACTAACAAACTATGATCTCAGTCATTGAAGCAATTGCAATTTATCATAACATCGGAAAGAGTCAATATAAGAGCTTTCCATCAAGTCCACATACTCAACTATCATTTAATATTTCACAATTGCTAACACTCATGCGATACTTATGGGTTCAAAGCTTCAATTAGACACAAAGAAAGATAGGAGCTTATAGTTTCGCCTCCCAACCTTTTACCTCAAGGGTAATGTCAACAATAATACTTTATGAAAACCTACATCCGAGGGGATATATATCAGGATCTCTCCAACATATAGTGCTTGCCAAAGGAAAAAGTGTAAAAAGGAAAGGTGATGACAACCATGACTCTTGTATAAGGGTATAAGATAAAAGTAAAAGATAGGCCCTTCACATAGGGAAGCAGAGGTTGTCATGCGCTTTTATGGTTGGATGCACAAACTCTTAATGCAAAAGAACGTCACTTTATATTGCCGCTTGTGATAAAGACCTTTATTATGCAGTCCTTCACTTTTATTTCTTGCATATCACAAGTTCATATAAAGCTTATTTTCTTCACACTAATAGATCATACATATTTAGAGAGCAATTTTTATTGCTTGCACCGATGACAACTTACTTGAAGGATCTTACTCGATCCATAGGTAGGTATGGTGGACTCTCATGGCAAAAATGGGTTTAGGGATGTTTGGAAGCACAAGTAGTATCTCTACTTGGTGCAAAGAATTTGGCTAGCATGAGAGGGAAAGGCAAGCTCAACATGTTGGATGATCCATGACAATACAACTTCTATTCGGATATAAGAAAACATAACCTATTATGTTGTCTTCCTTGTCCAACATCAACTTTTAGCATGTCATATTTCAATGAGTGCTCACAATTATAAAAGATGTCCAAGATAGTATATTTATATATGAAGCATCTCTTTCTTTATTACTTCCTATTAATTGCAACAATGACCAAAACTATGTTTGTCAATTGTCAAGAAATTTATTCATCATACTCTTTATATGTGAAGTCATTACTCTCCATAAGATCAATATTTGATCTTTTTATTTCTTTTTTTTCTTTATTTTATTTAATTCTCTCAAGATCATAGCACGAAAGTAAAGCCCTCAACTCAAAACTACTCTTTATTATATATCTCAAGGACTCGATTACATAGAGGGAACATAAAGCAAAACTCAAGGCTAGATCATACCAACTTTATTCTACTAGATCAAGATATAACCAAAAGGATCAAACTAAGAAAAGCTATAAAGATAGAGGTGTGATGGTGATATGATATCGGGGCACCTCCCCCAAGCTTGGCAGTTGCAAAGGGGAGTGCCCATACCCATGTATTATGTCTCTTTCTTCAGAGGTGATGTTGTGATATTCTTGGCGATGATGCCCCTCAGGATACAATTCTCCTCCTCGAGCTTATTATTTTGCTGCTTAAGATCATTTATTTCCTTGCGAAGTTTTCCTGTGACGGCTAGAGCTCCAATCACCCAAGGATGTTTCATAGCTGCGGGAGAAAAACTAAAACACTTTTTCATATTTTCATAAGAGAGAAGTCTAGTATTGGGAGGGATGACCGAGTTTGGTATTGCTAAGCTCTTAAATTCCTCCAACATGAATCCATCTTGAAGACGAGAGGCAACTTCCTGATCCTCCTCCATGGCATCCACTCTTTTCAAGTCAGCCTCCATCTCTTCCTCCGTTGCTTGCTGAAGCAGTTAGCTTCATTGTATGCCCTTGGGCCCAGTGTTAGGTGAGATACACGACTCTCCCCGACCAACTCTTGTGAAGACATCTTACTCTAAATCTGCTGCAGAAACAACTCAAAACAAAAACAGGAGATATTATCGTGGTACGGTGGTCAAAACCTTCGGGAGATTATATAATGAATTTTTACCGACCAAAAGAAGTATCGTGCAAGAAAACGTAGTTCGGAAGTCACACAAGGTTGCCACAAGGACGGGGGCGCGCCCAGGGGGAGGACGCGCCCTCCACCCTTGTGGTGGCTTCGTGTCTCTTTCGGACTACTTTTAATTTTCCTAAAAAAAATTAATATTACAAAATGGAGAAAATTTACCATTGGAAACGTTTTGGAGTCAGTTTACTTACCGTACCACATACCTATTCCTTTTCGGAGTCTGAAACGTTCTGGAAAGTGTCCCTTATGTACTCCTCCGGTGGTACGGTATTAATTATATTGGTCTCAACATTTATGGAAGTACCTGAGATATAATGTTTGATTCTTTGACCGTTTACCACCTTCGGATTTGTGCCTTCGGTGTCATTGATTTTTATGGCACCGGAATGATAGACCTCCTCGATAATGTAAGGACCTTCCCATTTTGAGAGAAGCTTTCCTACAAAAAATCTTAAACAAGAGTTGTATAGCAAAACATGATCACCTACATTAAACTCACACTTTTGTAACCTTTTGTCATGCCATCTTTTAACTTTTTATTTAAACAACTTGGCATTCTCATAGGCTTGGGTTCTCCATTCATCAAGTGAGCTAATATCAAATAACATCTTCTCATCGGCAAGTTTGAAATCATAGTTGAGCTCCTTAATAGCCCAATATGCCTTATGTTCTAGTTCCAGAGGTGAGTGGCATGCTTTTCCATAAACCATTTTATACGGAGACATGCCCATAGGATTCTTATAAGCAGTTCTATAAGCCCGTAATGCATCATCAAGTTTCTTAGACCAATTCTTTATAGATCTAATAACAGTCTTTTGCAAAATTCATTTAAGCGCTCTATTGCTTAATTCTACTTGACCACTAGACTGAGGATGATATGGGGTTAACATCATATTTAGAAAGCATTTTACAGAAAGCGACATGAATAAAATGTGAACCACCATCAGTCATTAAATATCTAGGGAGTCCAAACCTCAGAAAAATAACTTCTTTAAGCATCTTAATAGAAGTGTTGTGATCAGCACTACTAGTTGGAATAGCTTCTCCCACTTAGTAATGTAATCAACAGCAACTAGAATATGTGTTTACCCATTAGAGGAAGGAAAAGGTCCCATATAATCAAAGCCCCAAACATCAAATGGTTCAATAAAAAGTGAATAGTTGATAGGCATTTCCTGACGTCTACTAATATTACCAATTCTATGGCATTCATCACAAGATAAGACAAACTTACGGGCATCCTTAAAGAGAGTGGGCCAATAGAAATTGGATTGAAATACCTTGTGTGTAGTTCTATCTCCAGCATGGTATCCTCCGTAAGACTCGGAGTGGCACTTGCATAGGATATGTTCATGTTCATGCTCAGGTACACAACTTCTAATAACACCATCTACTTCTTCTTTATAAAGGTGTGGGTCATCCCATAAGTAATGTCTTAAATCATAGAAAAACTTTTTCTTTTGCTGGTATGTGAAACTAGGTGGTATAAATTTAGCAACAATATAATTAGCATAATCAAAATACCATGGAGTATTATGAGAAGCATTTATGACATTTAATTGTTCATCAGGAAAGCTATCATCAATAGGCAGTGGGTCATCAAGAACATTTTCTAACCTAGACAAGTTGTCTGCAGCGGTTGTCTCAACTCCCTTTCTATCAATAATATGCAATCATATTCTTGTAGCAAGAGGACCCATCTAATAAGTCTAGGCTTAGAATCTTTCTTTTCCATAAGATATTTAACAGCAGCATGATCAGTGTGAACAGTTACTTTGGAATCAACGATATAAGGTCTAAACTTGTCACAAGCAAATACAGCTGCTAAAAAATCCTTTTCAGTAGTAGCATATTTCCTCTGGGCACTGTCTCGAGTCTTACTAGCATACTGAATAACATTTAATTTCTTATCAACTCTTTGTCCTAGAACAGCACCAACAGCATAATCACTAGCATCACACATAATTTCAAAGGGTAAATTCCAATGAGGTGAACAATAGGTGTAGAAATCAAGGCTTTCATAAGTATTTCAAAATTGTCATCAAAAACAAAAGGAACATCTTTTTGTGGAAGATTAGTGAGAGGCCTAGAAATTTTAGAGAAGTCTTTAATAAACCTCCTATAGAAGCCAGCATGACCAAGGAAACTTCTTATACCTTTGATATCTCTAGGACATGACATCTTTTCAATAGCATCTACTTTAGCTTTAGCAACTTCAATACCTCTTTTAGAAATTTTATGCCCCAAGACAATACCTTCATTAACCATAAAGTAGAACTTCTCCCACTTCAAGACAAGATTAGTTTCTTCACATCTCTGCAAAACTTGATCAAGGTTGCTTAAGCAATCATCAAAAGAAATTCTGTAAACGGAGAAATCATCCATGAAAACCTCAACAATCTTTTCACAGAAATCAGAGAATATAGCAGTCATACATCTTTGAAAGGTAGCAGGTGCATTGCATAAACACAAAGGCATACGTCAATAAGCAAAGGTACCGAAAAGGGCAAGTAAAAGTGGTTTTCTCTTGATCATCTTTTGACACAGATATTTGAGAGAAACCAGAATAACCATCTACAAAGCAAAACTGTGAATGCTTGGATAACCTTTCTAACATTTGATCAATAAAAGGTAGAGGGTAATGATCTTTTCTAGTAGCTTTATTTAATTTGCGTAAATCAATTACCATTCTATAACCTGTAACAATTCTTTGTGGAATTAATTCATTCATATCGTTAGGGACAACAGTGATACCTCCTTTCTTAGGGACACAATGGACAGGGCTTACCCATTGACTATCAGCAATAGGATAAATTATACCTGCCTCCAGAAGCTTTAGTATTTCATTTCTTACCACTTCTTTCATCTTAGGTTTTAACCGTCGTTGATGATCATCTTTCTCCAGTTTAATTTTGTGCTGACATAGAGTGGGACTAATGCCCTTAAGAGCATCAAGAGTATATCCGATAGCAGCACGATGCTTCTTTAGAGTTTTCAATAATTTATTTTCTTCATCCTCTGAATGGTTACCACTAATAATAACAGGATATATCTTCTTTTCATCAAGATAAGCATATTTTAGAGTATCAGGTAATTGTTTAAGCTCAAACACGGGATCACTCTTAGGTGGAGGAGGATCCCCGAGGATTTCAATAGGAAAATTGTGTTTCAAAATAGGCCCTTGATTAAAGAATACGTCATCTATTTCCCTTCTTTCATTCATAGAAAAATCATTTTCTTGGTCTAGCAAATATTGTTCTAACGGATCAGTAGGAGGCATGGCAATAGAAGCAAGACCAATAATTTCATCCTTACTAGGCAATTCTTTATCATGGGGTTGTCTATGAAATATAGAGAAATTAAAATCATGAGACATATCCCCTAATCCGACAGTAACAATATCTTTCTCACAGTCTATCTTTGCATTAACAGTATTCAAGAAAGGTCTACCAAATATAATGGGACAAAAATTATCTTGAGGGGAAGCAAGAACAAGAAAATCAGTAGGATATTTTATCTTCCCACACAAGACTTCAACATCTCTAACAATCCCAATTGGTGATATAGTATCTCTATTAGCAAGCTTAATAGTAACATCAATATCTTCTATCTCAGTAGGTGCAATATCATTCATAATTTCTTTATATAAGGTATGAGGAATTGCACTCACACTAGCACCCACATCACATAAGACATGATAACAATGATCTCCTATTTTAACAGAAACAACTAGCATGCCAACAACAGGTCTATGTTTATCTTTCATATCGGGTTTAGCAATCCTAGCAGCCGCATCACAGAAATAAATAACATGCCCATCAATATTATCAACCAAGAGATCTTTAACCATAGAAATACTAGGTTCAATTTTAATTTGCTCAGGGGGTTTGGGTGTTCTAATATAAATTTTGTTGACCATAGTTGAAGATTTAGCATGATCCTTTATTCTAACAAGGAAAGGTGGTTTCTCAATATAAGCAGTAGGAACAATAGGATCAACATTATAAGTCATAGTTTCTTTTTCAACTTTAATAGGTTGTACTACTTTAACTTCAATGGGAGGATGATATTTAAACCACTTCTCCTTAGGGAGATCAACATGAGTAGCTGATACATCCATTTTGTATCATGTTTTCTTGCTGATATTTATAATGTTTTTATATATAATAATGCTTTTGGGAGTAATTCTAATGCATTTTCTCTCATAATTTATAAGGAACACACCAAGAGAGAGAATTCCGGCAGCTGGAAATCTAGACCTGGAAAAGCTACGTCAGGCCACCTATTCTGCACAACTCCAAATAAGCTGAAACTTCACGGAGATTTTTTATGGATTATTTAAGAAATATTGGAGCTAATAAACACCAGAGGGGGCCACCAGGTGGGCACAACCCACCTGGGCGCGTCAGGCCCCCCAGGCGCGCGCTGGTGGGTTGTGGCCTCCTCGGACCACCTCCAGTGCCCATATTTTGGTATATAAGTCATTTGACCTAGAAAAAATAAGAGGAAGGCTTTAGGGATGGAGCGCTGCTGTCTCGAGACGGAACTTGGGCAGGAGCACTTTTGCCCTCTGGCGGAGCGATTTTGCCGGGGGAACATCCCTCCCGGAGGGGAAAATCATCGTCATCACCATCACCAACAACTCTCCCATATTGGGGAGGGTAATCTCCATCAACATCTTCAACAGCACCATCTCATCTCAAACCCTAGTTCATCTCTTGTATTCAATCTTTTTACCGGAACTATAGATTGGTGCCAGTGGGTTACTAGTAGTGTTGATTACATCTTGTAGTTGATTACTATATGGTTTATTTGGTGGAAGATTATATGTTCAGATCCATTATGCTATTTAATACTCCTCTTATCATGACCATGCTTATCATTTGTGAGTAGTTACTTTTGTTCTTGAGGTCACGGGAGAAATCATGTTGCAAGTAATCATGTGAACTTGATATGTGTTCGATATTTTGATAGTATGTATGTTGTTATTCCCTTAGTGGTGTCATGTGAACATCGATTACATGACACTCCACCATATTTGGGCCTAAGGGAATGCATTGTGGAGTAGCAATTAGATGGTGGGTTGCGAGAGTGACAGAAGCTTAAACCCCAGTTTATGCGCTATTTCATAAGGGACCGATTCGATCCAAAAGTTTAATGCTATGGTTAGAATTTATTCTTAATACTTTTCTCATAGTTTCGGATGCTTGCGGGAGGGTTAATCATAAGTAGGAGGTTTGTTCAAGTAAGAACAGCACCTAAGCACCGGTCCACCCACATACCAAATTATCAAAGTAGCGAACACAAATCGAACCAACATCATGAAAGTTACTAGATGAAATTCCCGTGTACCCTCAAGAATGCTTTTCTTATTATATGAGACTATTTTGGCATGTCCTTTGCCTCAAAGGGATTGGGCTACCTTGTTGCATACTTGTTACTATTATCGTTACTTTCCCGTTACAAATTACCTTGCTATCAAACTACTCGCTACTTACAATTTCAGCACTTGCAGACAATACCTTACTAGAAACTACTTGTCGTTTCCTTCTGCTCCTCGTTGGGTTTGACACTCTTACTTATCAAAAAGAGCTACAATTGATCCCCTATACTTGTGGGTCATCAAGGCTATTTTCTGGCGCCGTTGCCGGGGAGTGAAGCGCCTTTGGTAAGTGGAATTTGGTAAGGAAACATTTATATAGTGTGCTGAAATTTATTATCACTCATTACTATGAAAAAAAAATCCTTTGAGGGGTTTGTTCGGGGTATATTCACCTCGTCCGGAACCACAATTTGCTACCCCTCAACCTACTACGCCTACTTAAAATATTGAATATGAAATTCCTTCGAGTATGATAGAACAACTGCTAGCTAATTCTTATGCAGGAGATGGAACCGAACATCCTGATATGCACTTGATATATGTAGAAAAAAATTGTGTATTGTTCAAGCTTGCAGGTTTACCCAGGGATCAAATTATGAAAAAGGTTTTCCCTTTATCTTTGAAGGGAAAGCCATTAGCATGGTATAGGCTATGCGATGATATTGGATCATGGAATTGGAATCGTTTGAAATTGGAGTTCCACCAGAAATTTTATCCTATGCATCTAGTTCATCGTGATCGGACTTATATATATAATTTTTGGCCTCGTGAAGGAGAAAGTATCACTCTAGCTTGGGGGACGCTTAAGACAATGTTATATTCATGCCCCAATCATGAGCTCTCAAGAGAAATTATTATCCAGAATTTTTATGCTCGGCTTTCTTGTAATGATCAAATCATGCTTGATACTTCTTGTGTTGGTTCTTTTTTTGGAAAGAATTAAACACAACTCTGAAGATTTGGAACTCGACAAAGGTAAAGAGTCGGGTATTAAACTTGAGTATGATTGTGTTAAATCTTTTATGGATACCGATGCTTTTCAAAATTTAGCACTAAATATGGACTTGACTCTGAGATAGTAGCCTCCTTTTGTGAATCTATTGCTACTCATGTTGATCTCCCTAAGGAGAAGTGGTTCAAATATCACCCACCTATTAAAGAAGTAATTAAGGAACCGGTACCAGCTAAAGATGAAATTATACTTTATAATGTTGATCCAGTTGTTCCTTCTGCTTATATAGAGAAACCACCTTTCCCTGTTAGGATAAAGGAACATGCTAAAGTTTCAACTATGCTTAACAAAAGCTATATTAGAACACCTAAACCTGATGAACAAATTAAATTAGAACCTCTCGTTGCTATGGTTAAAGATCTCTTGGAAGAAGATATTGATGGACATGTTATTTACTTCTGTGAAGAAGCTGCTAGAATTGCTAAACCAGATAGAAAAGATAAACATAGACGTGTTGTTGGCATGCCTATCATTTCAGTTAAAATAGGAGATCACTATTATCATGGTTTATGTGACATGGGGCTAGTGTGAGTGCTATTCCTTACCCTTTATATGAAGAAATTATGAAAGATATAGCACTTGCCGAGATAGAAGAAATAGATGTTACTATTAAACTTGCTAATCGAGACACTATATCACCAATTGGGATTATTAGAGATGTTCAGGTCTTGTGTGGGAAAATAAAATACCCTACTGATTTTCTTGTTCTTGGTTCCCCACAAGATGACTTATGTCCCATTATCTTTGATAGACCTTTCTTGAACACAGTTAATGCTAAGATAGATTGTAAGAAACAAACTATGGGTGTTAGCTTTGGTGATGAGTCTCGTGAGTTTAATTTTTCCAAGTTTAGTAGAAATCATCATGAAAAAGAATTGCCTAGTAAGGATGAATTAATTGGTCTTGCTTCTATTGTTGTACCACCTACTGATCCTTTAGAACAATATTTGCTAGACCATGATAATGATTTACATATGCATGAAAGAAATGAAATAGATAAAGTTTTCTTTGAAAAATGTCCTCTGCTTAAACACAATTTGCCTATTTAAACTCTTGGAGGTCCTCCTCCACCTAAAGGTGATCCTGTGTTTGAACTAAAACAATTGCCAGACACTTTGAAATATGCTTATCTTGATGAAAAGAAGATATATCATGTAATTATTAGTGCTAACCTTTCAGAACATGAAGAAGAAATATTATTGAAAGTTCTAAGGAAGCATCGGGCTGCTATTGGATATACTCTTGATGATTTAAAGGCATTAGTCCCACTATATGTCAGCACAAAATTAATATGGAACCTGATGCTATACCAGTTGTTGATCACCACCGTCGGTTAAATCCGAAGATGAAAGAGGTGGTAAGAATGGAAATATTAAAACTTCTAGAAGCAGGTATAATATATCCCATAGATGATAGTAGATGGGTAAGTCATGTTCATTGTGTTCCTAAGAAAGGAGGTATTACTATTGTTCCTAATGATGAGAATGAACTTATTCCACAAAGAATTGTTACAGGCTATAGAATGGTAATTGATTTTAGAAAATTAAATAAAGCAACTAGAAAAGATCATTACCCTTTGCCTTTTATTGATCAAATGCTTGAAAGATTATCTAAGCACACACTTTTGCTTCCTTGATGGATATTCTGACTTTTCACAAATACCTGTTTCTCAACCTGATCAAGAAAAGACCACTTTTACCTGTCCTTTTGGAACCTATGCTTATATGTATGCCTTTTGGTTTATGTAATGCACCTGCTACCTTTCAAAGATGCATGATGGCTATATTCTCTGATTTTTGCGAAAAGATTGTTGAGGTTTTCATGGATGACTTCTCTGTTTATGGGAAGTATTTTGATGATTGTTTAAGCAATCTTGATCGAGTTTTGCAGAGATGTGAACAAACAAATCTTGTCTTGAATTGGGAGAAGTGCCACTTTATGGTTAATAAAGGCATTGTCTTGGTGTCGGTGTCAAAACCGGCATATCGCAGGTAGGGGGTCCTGAGCTATGCGTCTGAGGATCAAAGGTAATAGGAGACAGGGACACAATGTTTACCCAGGTTCGGGCCCTCTTGATGGAGGTAATACCCTACTTCCTGCTTGATTATCTTGGATGAATATTATTTTTACAAGATTTGATCTACCCCGAGATCGTAATGGCCAAACCCTAGATGTCTAGCCTGTATGACTATGATTCTTCTCTCTCTATGGACTAAACCCTCCAGTTTATATAGACACCGGAGGGACCTAGGGTTGTGCAGAATAGGTTTACAGAGAAAGGAATCTTCATATCCAAATGCTAAGCTTGCCATCCACGCAAAGGAGAGTCCCATCCGGACATGGGAGGAAGTCTTCTGTCTTGTATCTTCATGGCCCATTAGTTCGGCCCACTTCACATAGCCCGGACGCTCGAGGACCCCTTAATCCAGGACTCCCTCAGTAGCCCCTGAACCAGGCTTCAATGACGATGTGTCCGGTGCGTAGATTGTCTTCGGCATTGCAAGGCGGGTTCCCCCTTCCGAATTCCTAGTTGATCTTCAGATGTAATGATTGTATCCGGACTTGTATGCACAACCGCAGAGGACATAATATTTCACGAGTTCAACTCACTGACCACTTTTTGGTAATATGACACCACGCCTGCCCGACCACTACTTGCGAACCGTTTTAGCCGGCCCGTCACCCCATGTCCCAAGACGTGGTCTTATTGGCGCGTCTTATCCAAGCGGAGATCGTGCCTCCCTTTTTAAGGGATTCCTGTCAACCCAGACATGGGTAACCCAACCATCGCTTGGGTACAACTCCTTGGAAACAAGCAAGTTTTTGAGGCCCAAGAGGAGACGTTTGATATTCGCAGCCTTTATATAGGGGTACAGACCCGTTTTTTTCTTCCACGCTTCCCTCTTTCTCAACCCCTGCTACCCCGAGTTCCAACACCCGGGTTTCGGTCTCCACCAGCCCCGATCATGTCCAGATCCAGCCGCCAATGCCAGTGGGTAGCTTCTTCTGTTGCGGAGGAAGACAACGCAAAGCTTCGGGCGACGAGGTACCTGACCGCTGAAATCTATCATCGGCTTCCCACCGAGGGGCAGGTAATTCCCACCCCCCAGATCCGGCGAGAGGGTCGTGTTTGTGTCCCACTTTCTCCGCGGGTTGGGGTTTGCACTTAACCCCTTCGTCCGAGGGCTCATGTTCTATTACGGGCTATACTTTCATGATTTGGTCCCGGACTCTATTCTTCTTATCTCAGCGTGTATCGTCATGTGCGAAGCCTTCCTCCGAACTCCTACGCACTTCGGCTTGTGGCTCAAGACCTTTGATGTGAAGCCGCAAGTGGTAGAGGGGGAGCAGGCCGAGTGCGGTGGCGCTACAGTGAGCAAGCTTGCTAGCGCCGTTTGGCTAAAAGGATCCTTCGCCAAATCTTCCGATCTGTGGCAGCAGGGGTGGTTCTATATCACCGAGCCCCGCGGCTCCAAGTGGGCAACTGCGCCCGCATTCCGATCCAGCCCCCCAATTCAGCTTCCATCGTGGATTAACAAGGGTCTGGATTGGGGGATCAACGAATGATGTGCGAACTCTGCAAAGTTGCGTCCGAAGCCTCATTGAGAGGGACATCGACATAGCCAATGTCGTTCAAGTAATGCTAGTTCGTTGGACCCTGTCGTGCCAGCGACGGCCTCTTCTCCTATGGGAGTTCAATCCATAAGGGCCGCGGACTCTTCAGCACTTCTTCGGCACAACACACGAAGGAATGTGGAGATTATTCTTCGGGAAATGAAGGCAATGGCCGGACACCACCGAAGATGTCGGCCTAGACTGTAACCATCTGGATACCCCGGTAAGTACCCGTTTACCGAATACCTTATAGTCATATACCCAGTGGCAAGATACCAATAGTATCATCCTTTTTCAGGGCTGGATAAAGAAGGCGGAACGGATTAGGTGTCCGGCTCCCCTTCCCGAAGACTCAGCTACTCCTGTGTTAACAAGGATGCTGGCCTCGGTGCCATACCAGGCACCAGCAGGGGAGGGCGAGAAGACCCAAGATGACCTTGGTTCCGGAGGTAAGTCGAACACTGAGTCCGAAGAAATCAACCTTTCCTCGCCCGAAGACGGAGGCGGAAAAGGACCCAGTATCCCTTCTCCAAACAGGAGCAAAAGGGCCGCCTCCGAAGATTGGGAGGGGCGGTCTTCCAAGAAGGGCAAGATGCCACCGTCGATCAGCTTGGGTTTGGAAAGTGACGCTGTTGAGCAGCTCCAATAGGGGGACAAGCCCTCGGCCAAACCGTAAGAGAATCCGGAGTACTTTGATAGCGTCCCACTCCGTTATTGTTACCGAAGATACACGTAATGCATTTATGCATTTTTACAGGTCGGCACAGAATTTTTCTGGGTGATCCTCTTCTTCTGGGAGTCTCCTCCAAGAGATGATGGAGAGTGAGACGCCTCCTCCGACCTCCTCGCCCAATAAGGCGGATGACTCTGAAGTGTCGTCGGGGAGGGTCCCTTTAGACCAGGGGACAAAAGAGGCAGTACCCAAAGGTGGACCTCCGACCATCCGGGATTCCGGGGCTGATGATAACAAAGGCCCCGGACTGTCTGGTTCACAGCCGATAGTGATTTTGGAGACAGGTGAGCAGATTCCTTCAAAGGATGATTGTGCTTTTGGATCTGCTTCCGGAGACCCGGGGACTCCGGATATGTTGCGAGACATGTTGCGGAAAGCATCAGTCTCGGGGGAACAGCGTACCGTGATGGGTACAGTGATTGAAAAGATTTCGTCCGTGAAGAGCGGATTAAATGTAGCCTTCATGAGCCTACTGAAGGGCTTCGAGGTTTGTGACATAATGTTTTCAGCTATGTTTCATTTGCAAAGATGCGCCTGTGTATAGGTAGTAGCCCCTGATACTCGGGTTGGCTTCCGCTGGGAAGGAAAATGGAGGATCGAAAAGGGTCGTTTTGAGGACTAACCTGATCAACTTTGAACACAGGCTGCTTCCCCCTTGGCCGCTTCCCGGACTATGGAAATTGCCGATTTGCAGCGGAAGCTTGATGTGGCAGGGGATGATCTTGCTTTAATCAATATGCGTCTTGACAAGTCGCAAGGTATGTATTCGGGGCAATCCTCATACATTTTTGTGGTATACGCATGACGCTGAGATTTAGATTCTGGAATATGCATGGATGCAGATGGTGCTTCCACCTGAAAGATCGTGGAGGTCGCCTAGAGGGGGTGAATAGGCATTTTAAAATAATTACGGTTTAGGCTTGAACAAATGCAGAATAAACCTAGCGGTTAATTTGTCATGCACAAAACCTAAAATAACTAGGCTCACCTATGTGCACCAACAACTTAAGCTAAGCAAGATAAGCAACTATGTGATAGCAAGATATATGGCAAGAAACAATATGGCTATCACAAAGTAAAGTGCATAAGTAAAAGGGCTCGGGTAAGAGATAACCGAGGCACGCGGAGACGACGATGTATCCCGAAGTTCATAGCCTTGCGGATGCTAATCTCCGTTTGGAGCGGTGTGGAGGCACAATGCTCCCCAAGAAGCCACTAGGGCCACCGTAATCTCCTCACACCCTTGCACAATGCAATATGCCGTGATTCCACTAAGGGACCCTTGAGGGCGGTCACCGAACCCGTACAAATGGCAACCCTTGGGGGTGGTCACCAAACCCGTACACTTTGGCAACCCTTGGGGGCGGTCACCGGTACCCGTCAAATTGCTCGGGGCGATCTCCACAGCCTAATTGGAGACCCCGACGCTTTCTCGGAGCTTTACACCACAATGATTGAGCTCCGAACACCACCAACCGTCTAGGGCACCCAAGCACCCAAGAGGAACAAGCTCAAGGGTACCAAGCACCCAAGAGTAATAAGCTTCTCAACTTGTAACTTCCACGTATCACCATGGAGAACTCAAACCGATGCACCAAATGCAATGGCAAGGGCACACAGAGTGCCCAAGTCCTTCTCTCTCAAATCCCACCGAAGCAACTAATGCTAGGAAGGAAAATGAGAGGAAGAACAACAAGGAGAACACCAAGAACTCCAAGATCTAGATCCAAGGGGTTCCCCTCACATAGAGGAGAAAGTGATTGGTGGAAATGTGGATCTAGATCTCCTCTCTCTTTTCCCTCAAAAACTAGCAAGAATCCATGGAGGGATTGAGAGTTAGCAAGCTCGAAGAAGGTCAACAATGGGGGAAGAACACGAGCTCAAAGGATTAGGTTCATTGGGGAAGAATACCCCCTTTTATAGGAGCTCCCGAATCCAACCGTTATGTGCTCAGTCCGCGCATGAGTGGTACTACCGCTCGGGCGGAAGAAACAGGGAAAAGGAGCAACAAAACATGAACCTTGGGGCAGTAGTACCGCATATAAGCAGTACTACCGCTCACCCCAGAGGTACTACCGCTGGAGGAGCAGAACACGGGACCGAAAGAGGCAGGGCAGAGCAGAGTACGGCGGCAGTAATGCAGTAGCGGTACTACCGCCCGATCGGAGCGGTACTACCGCTTAGGCGGTACTACCGTGCCTTATTACCGTGCAACTACTGCTAAACCCGACACGAAAAGAGCAGGACCCAAAATCGAGGCGGTAGTAGAGCGGTACTATAGCGGTACTATGGCTAAGAGCTCCAAGCGGTACTACCGCTTGGGCTTGCGGTACTACCGCTGGGACCAGACAAAAGCTACTTCCAAGAAAACAAGCATACTCCACGGAAACCAGAACTGCCATAACTTCTGCATATGAGATCCGAATTGAGCAAACTCAAGCTTGTTGGAAACAAGACGACGAGGCAGGGGAGGTATGCCTAACAAATAGAGGAGTGAAACCTCCAACTGAGAAGAACCAGCAAAACCTCCAACATCGAAAACATCATAGAAGATGCATGTGAACTCCGTTTTCGATGAACTCGAGCTTGTCAACAAGATGACCATAAGCTCCAAAACTCTCAAAGAGAACCAAACAAGAACCACGAAAGATGATGCAAGGATGCAATGGTTTGAGCTCTCTACGAACGATATGATCAAGCTACTCATCAAGATCCCCCCTTGATAGTACGGCAATTGATCCTATAACCCGGTCTCCCAACCACCACTATGAGACCGGTAAAATAGAAAACCTATCAAGGGCAAACCTTTGTCTTGCACATAGTCCACTTGAGCTAGATGATGACGATCTTGACTTCCTCAAGTTGGACCGCCTTTCTTGATTGTGTTGGCTTGATGAAGACTAGTTGATTGCTCCCCCATACTCCACTATGGGTGAGCCACTCTTTGGCACATCTTCATAAATCCATTGTTACCATAATGGACGGAAAGCTTCAAGCATTTGATCTCTTCGTGATGCTCCACTTAAACTTGCACATCGCAACCTAACCCCACAAAGAACTCTCATGAAAACCATGGGTTAGCAAACAAAGCGTAATGGACAATGCTTACCATACCATGGGATCACTTGATCCCTAAGTACATCTTGTATGCTTTGTGTGTTGATCAACTTGACTTAATCTTGATCAACCTTGAATCTTTCCAATTCTCTTCATTTGGATGATGTCTTGAAGGTGGACATGAATGATCACACAATCTTCTTCTTCAAGACATGCTTGCAATAAGCTCAACACTGACATGACCAATCCAAGACTTTTACTGGCAACTCATTTGTTCCCACACCAAGCCCCTGGCAGGTTATGCCAAGGCATTTCTATGAAATAACTGTAGGAGCCATATTTGTTGGGGAAACCATGCAGATGATTAATTCGGATATTGTTTAAATGTAACTGAGCGATATGCCAATGATTACTTATGATCTTATATATATATAAGCCATCCTCTCGGCTATTTGACATCCTCGGGGTTGGAGGCGGAGGAACAGGCATAGTACAGGCTCGAGAAATAGAGAGTGCGGTCTACAACAAGTTATTTTGGACCACCTGTCGCACGTCTGCGCCGCCAGTCCTCGGTGAGGGGAATCCTTGATGGAAATAGCCCCTTAGGTGAGTGTATGGATCCAGACTCCGATGGAGCCAGTTTCCGATGTTTATCCTGTTCGTCACCTGTTTTTAAAGGATAGCGAAGGAAGAAATAAAAGAAGATAAATAATAATAATAATAATAATAATAATAATAAGTTACTAGAGTGCTTGCAGGCTTGTTCGTATTGTGCTTCCGCCAATGCCCATGGTATCTTGAGTGCGTAATGATGTATGTGCGGTACAAACTTTGTAGGTGTACGGAGTGGGCGGCAGAAGCCGGGTTGCTATTTCCGTTCTAGGAGTAGTTGATCCTCGGGTGGAGAATGCTTCTGACCCTGGTGTTTCTTGGTGAACCTTTTAGTCATCCCTGTCGCTTGGCAGCCTCCACCCGCTGTGTTCGGTGTTGAGCTTGCCGGCCTGTATAAAGACCCAGCAGTTTCTGTTGGTATGATTAGCTGGTTCCGGGCCTCTCCCGCGCAGCCCCCAGAGCATCACTCCTGCTGCTGGTTGGGCCACTGCCTCGAGGTCTCTACCTGCTGCTGCAGCCTAGTTCTCCTGCAGTTCGGGGTTAGCATAAGCTTGCTCCTGAGATATTGACCGTACCCCGTCGTCGTCGCTAAAGAGGTCGGCGAAGCCTCCGGGCGGCTCGGGGAAGACATGTGCTTCAGGCCCTCTAGCCGCCCATCCCGGTCCGGGGAACGGATTGGGGCCTTCCCCCGGCAAGTATTTCGGGTTCACCATGCGGGGCACGTAGGCGTCTGTGGCCACCTCACCAGAGCCGCCACGCAGGTGCCTCGCGCCTTGAGCCGCCAGTCGAGGTGCTTGGCCCTGATGGCCGCCGTGTGGTATCCTGGCACGTCCTCGTGGCGGGCCGTCGGTGCTTGTCCCTCCTAGCGATGGCGTGGCCATGGAAGGACGGCCCTCGCCGGGACCTGCGCCGGCGTCATCGGATCCCCCTGACGCCCCAGGGGTGCGCGGGCTCGCGCGGGCCTCGCGCGCGCCTCCGCCACGACCTGGGGTGCGGTCAAGGAGCAGGAAGGCGGCGTACCCCTGCAGGTGGCGTCCAGTAGATCAGCGACTCGTTCTAGTAGTGCATCGCGACCGCTCTCCGCTAGCCTGCACCGCAGCAGCTCCCGCCACGATGAGCGTGGCTCGCTTGTTCGCCTACTCTCGCCGGGTGTGTGGTGCCGTTGCCATAGCATAACCTGAGGATCGCGCGGCTGCGCACGTGCGTCGCGGTGCGAGGGCGGCGGGCACCAACCCGCGGGTGTTAGGCGGCACGCGGGCCGCCTGGAGCGCGGAGTTGAGGTCTTCTGGAGCGGATGGCGGCGCCCGGGCAGGCCAGACCGCCCAGTGGTCTCGGCTTGGGTCCTCGGGCCGTCAGACATTGGAGTCGCAGGGCAACGGCGGGTCGGTCAACGAAGAAGAAGCTTCGGCGCACCCCTACCTGGCGCGCCAAATGTCAGATTATGGGTTCTGGCAAACCCTTGAGGTTCGAACTCTAGGGTGCGCACGAAGAGCTCTCTCTCCCTAGCTCGCTCTCGCAACAATCTCAAGGCCTAGCTCGCCGAACCCAAGGAACAAGTGACACGAGAGTTTATACTGGTTCGGGCCACCGTTGTGGTGTAATACCCCACTCCAGTGTGGTGCGGTAGATTGCCTCGTGGGCTAAGGATGAACTGGTACAATGGATGAACAGCCTCCTGAGGAGAGGTGTTCTTGAGCTCGATGAGCTGGTGTGTCTGAGGATGGTCTGAATGATCCGTCCCCTTGCTACGGTGGTGGCTAGTCCTATTTATAGAGGCCCGGGTCCTCGTCCCAAATGTTAGGCGGGAAGGGATCCCACAATGGCCAATTTCGAAGGGAGACAACTAGTACAAGCTATCCTCACAAAAAGTGGTCTTCGCCTGCCAAAGGTTCTGGTGGTGACGCCGCCGTGGGCTCCGTGATGACCTCCATCCTGCCGTCCTGCTGGTCTTGGTCTTATTGCATCGATACGGAAACCTTTGCCTGATGCCTCGGGACTCCTCGCCTGCGCCCGCCCCTTTAGCACCAAAGAGGAAACTGGCACCCTGCACCCGTTGGCGCTCGCCTGGCCTTTGTCGTCATGGATCACATCACGCGAACCTCACGAGATGCCACCCGCCTTGATATCTCCGCTCCTCGGAAGCCAGCCTAGCAAGGCCGCCCCTGAGGAGGTCTTGTCTCGTCCGCCTCGCGAGTCTTGGCCCCTCGCGAGGGTCTTGAGTGGTCGCTGATGAAGATGGGCCGTACCAGGCCGTTGGTGGAGTCACGCCCTGGGCCGCAGGCAGGCGGGTCTGGGTACCCCCGTTCCCAGGACGCTGACAGTGTCTATGTAAACCAAGGGGTTTAGTTCGTAGAGGCTAGAAGAAGAACCATCATCCTACTCACCTAAGGTTTAGGTCATCTGATCTCGTGGTAGATCAACTCTGTAACCATCATATACACTTCAATATAATCAAGCAGGACGTAGGTTTTACCTCTTCGAGAGGGGCCGAACCTGGATAAACATCGTCTCCTTCGTCTCTTGTTCCCCATTGAGCCAAGATCCGTAGCTTGGGACCCCCTACCCGAGATCCACCGGTTTTGACACCGACAACAGGCCCAGCCCGAGGACTATGGGCCGACTAGGTTGGCACCCTCTATTCCAGGACACCGTCAAATACAAAGGTAGATGAAGGCATAATGCACATGTGTGTAAATTTTCAAGATGAAATACGTTGCAATGGAGGTTGTGCAAGAAAGACAAATCTGAGACTTTTTGACACATGATACTATTTATCCTCCCAGACCATGAATTTATCTTTTTATATAGGTCGCATTTCAATGCATTTATTTCTGAAATTTTACACATATACACCTCACACCCTTGTTTACTTGTACACATTTTTC